>NC_058410.1:95315066-95599751 GCF_002201575.2 Neomonachus schauinslandi | reverse complement strand
AGAAAGAAAGAAAGAAAGAAAGAAAGAAAGAAAGAAAGAAAGAAAGAGAAAGAAAGAAAGAAAGAAAGAAAGAAAGAAAGAAAGAAAGAAAGAAAGGAAGGAAGGAAGGAAGAAAAGGAAAGGAAAAGAAAGAAAAAAAAGAGAAAAGAAAGGAAAGGAAACGAAAAGAAAGGAAAGGAAACGAAAAGAAAGGAAAGGAAAGGAAACTAAATGAAAAGAAAGGAAAGGAAAAGAAAAAAGAAAAATCTGTTTTCCTAAAGTTCATACTATTTAGCTTCTTCATATCTATTAGGGCAAAATAAATTTCTTAGCTGATAAGTATTTTTCTCCCCTGAATTTTTCTTGTTGTATAGCAATATATACCCCTAAAATAAAGGTCCTTTTTTTTACTGTAGGACAAGAGCAACAAAGGCACTTAAAGAATTTTAATAAACCAAGTGAATTTTTTTTTTAAGATTTTATTTATTTTTTAGAGAGCGAGCGAGAGAGAAACAGCATGAGAGGGGAAAGGGTCAGAGGGAGAAGCAGGCTCCCCGCCGAGCCGGGAGCCCGATGTGGGACTCAATCCCAGGATTCGGGGATCATGACCTGAGCCGAAGGCAGACGCTTAACCATCTGAGCCACCCAGGCGCCCAAACCAAGTGAATTTTAAATAGATTTTATTAAGTCCAGAGCAGAAACCACCTTTTTGAAATCTGCAAGAGTGTGGGCTTTTAAGAGCCAGATCTTGGAGAAGAAAGATTTTTTTCTTATTACCAAAAAATATATCTTCAAATAATGATGAAAAGCTCAAAGGGCTCTCTCTACATGTGGAATTTAACAGGATTGCAAAAATGTAGAACACCTAAAATAGATAAAGATTCAGCTTGGGGAAAGAAAAAATGTCGGGAAAAATGAACAATAAAATTAAGTCAACATTGTTGAGGGTCTCTAATAAGGTAACTACCTCATGCCAAATCCCAGATACAGGCAGAGCAATTGAGATGTAACCCAGTAGGAATCAGGATGAGGCTGAAGGAAAGCCAGAGCAGAGCCAACCTCCCCAGTGTGTATTCTGGGAAGCCCATTAGGAAGACTTACCTCTTGCTTACCTGAGCCACTCCAGGGTGGCTCAGTCGGTTAAGCGTCTGCCTTCAGCTCAGATCACGATCCTGGGGTCCTGGGAACAAGTCCTGCATCGGGATCCCTGCTCCACAGGGAGCCTCCTTCTCCCTCTGCCTCTGCCTCTCTCTCCCTCTGTCTCTCTGTCTCTCATGAATAAATACATAAAATCTTAAAAAAAAAACAACAACAAAGGAGGACCTGACCTCTTAGAGAAGTTCCATTTCCAACATGGCACCAAAGTATATGATTGGAAATGAAACAAATTTAGGCAAAGAGACATGTATCAGCTGAGTACCCTGGGGACTTACTGTAAAGGAACATTTGAGATGTTTTCATATCTCAAAATAATTATGTTGAGTTTGACAAAGATAGCCTGCAGGCATGGAGATTCTTGAAGCAGGCTAGTATCTAAGGTCAGTCACGTGAGTGTAAGCTAGAGAGTACAAATGCCAACAACATAGCAACATAAAGCCACCCACCCAGGTTGTACATTTCAGCAAAACCCTACATGAAATAGTTCTCATAACCAAGTGCCAGGAATGTATTTCCCAGATACCAGACAATACACAAACTTATGATGGAGAAGAGGAAGGGAAGAAACAGAACTTGAATTTGACTTAGTTTATAATAAAATTTTTTGAATATTCACCAATTTAACTGTTTGTTTCATAATAATTATATAAGTATATATCACATAATTTATTATCATGATATTAAATTATATGATTCAAACTCAATAGAGTCTTGAAGTTAAACTTTAAAGTTATTTATAAATATAAATTATGTTTTGCACAACAGAGTAAGTTGGCTATGAGCCTGTGTCCACTGTAATGTCATCTACTAACTTGAAGACTTTAGCATAGGGTTCAATATGTTTCTCTTCACTAAATGTTCCACCACCACTAGATCATTTCAATGCCAATGAGGGTGATACACCCAACAGCATCGCTTCCTAGTTCTCCAACTTCCAGATCGCCAGAAATCTTAACCATATCCTACTTCAATCTTATGGCCAAAACTGATATCTCAGAAATACTCAGGACAGCTCCATCTCTGAAATATTAAATTTAAACATCTAATTTGATCATCACAACTTCCCATCCTCTGGCTTGCTCCTATCATTTTGTTTTAAAATTCTTTATGATCTCAAATATTTTAACACCTCAAATTTCTTTCTGTCAACTCATCTCAGGATTCACTTCCTACAATATCAACCTCAGACTCTGTGGTTAATCACATCAACTCCTCTTGTCCTCACAACCTTAAATCAGGCATTTTATGGCCTCGCATTGGCCCAATATGCAAACTATGCAAACTCCAACCTTGAATCAAACGGTTCATCTTTTTTGCACCTGCACACATAACCGCTGAGCACTTTTTAGAGAAATTTTCCAAACCACAAAGATTAGGTGTATTATAAATTTAGGTTCTCCAGCCTAAATTGAGTTATCAATTGTGCTAATTGATATTTCTATTATTCCCTAATAGCTATGTTTTCAATTCTCTATGACATATTTTTAACCTACTATACTTTTATCAGTATACTTTTACTTTCCACTTATTTTATTGGGTTAATTGATAGGCTTTTCTCCTACTTATCAGAGAAAATATAATTTACCAATCAGAGGTTGAAACAACTTACTCACAAAACCTATACAATTTACCTTAATAAATATGCATCCTTTGACCTTATTCTGGTTATGATTAGAGAAAATTTCTCATTCTAAGCTAAATCCCTTCACCCATACCCTGGATCTCATGTCCTCTCTTTTACAGTCTGTTTCTACTGGCTTCTTCCCACCAATATTTACATATGCTGCAATATTTTTTCATCAAAATAGATAAATGAACCATATATCAATAGACTAATAGATGACTTCCTCCCCAGACCTCAAGTTTCCTGACAAATATCACCCTAACATATTGAAAAAAATATATCATAATGTTTTTTCCAGTTACCTTAATTTCTTCCTCAATTCACTGAAATCTACTGCTTGAAGAATTATCAATACTTATCCACAATATGCTCTTAAAAAATGTTATCAACAGCCTATTCTGCTACATCATTGAATTACTCTCAGTTGTTATTTTAGGTGACCTCTCAACCACATTTGAAATTTTTAATGATTTCCTTTTTTCAGAACAATGTATTCCTATAACACCACCCTCTCCTGGTTTAACTCCTGTAAACCTTCTCCTGATTATTCTTTGGCCACCTCTTAAAGTTTGCTGTTACTTAGTTCAGTTCTAGATATCATTCTTCTTAATCTTCTTAATCTCACATATGCTCTTGATTTCAATTCCTATCCACATACTTATAAATCCCTAATAAGTGAATATCCACATGCAGAAGAATGAAATTGGATCCTTATCTCACATCATTTACAAAAACCAATTCAAAATGGATTAAAGACTTAAATGCAGGATCTGAAACTATAAAACTAGAGGAAAGTATAGGGGAAAATTTCCTTGATATTGGTCTGGGCAATTAATTTTTGGAAATGACCCCTGAAGCACAAACAATAAAAAGAAAAAATAGACAAGTGAGATTGCACTAAACTAAAAAAAAAAACTTCTGCACAGAAAAGGACACAATCAGTAGAGTTAAGAGACAACTCATGGAGCAGGAGAAAATATTTGCCGATCATGTATCTGACAAGAGGTTAATATCCAAAATATACAAAGAAGTTAAATGACTCAATAGCAATAAAACAACCTGATTTAAAAATGGACAAAGGACTTGAACAGACATTTCTCAAAGAAACAAGACACACAGAGGGCCAATAGGTATACGAAAAATTATATAGTGTCACTAATGATCAGAGAAATGCAAATCAAAACCACAATGAGACGTCACCTCACATCTGTTAGAATGACTATGATCCAAGAGGAAAATGATGAGCATTGATAAGAATGTGACAAAATGGAAATTGTACACGATTGGTGGAAATGTATATTGGTACAGCCATTATGGAGAAAAGTACGGATTTTTGTCAAAAAATTAGAAGTTGAACTGCCATATGATCTAGCAATCTCTCTTCTGGGTATATAGACAAAGGAAATGAAATCCAAATTTTGAAGAGATATTTGTATTCCCATATTCATTGCAGAATTATTCACAATAACCAAGCTATGGAATATGGATATATACAATGGAATAAGCAGAGGTTAATGGTAGATTGAGCTTGAGTGATACAGGAGAAATGAAGAGAAGTGGACAAATGCAAAGGTTATTTGGAAGAAATCATCTATCACACATGGGTGTATATAGGTTGTGTGTGAGAGAGAGCAAGGGTTAATTCTAGATTTCTGGCTTATTCAATTGAATGGATAGGGATGTCATTACTTGAGAGAGAAAATACAGAAAAAAAAAGGCAAGGAAGAACAAATGCCTATTAAATGAATAATATAATGGAATTATATGACACAACCCCTAACTGAAACAGTTTATGACTTCCCTGGGTATTGTTTCAATTATAGTCTCCATGACTCTAAGAGATGAAAAAACAAGTTTATTTCCTCTCTTTCTCTCTTTCCTTCCCTTCCCTTCCCCTTTCCTCCCCTCCCCTCCTTTCCCTTCACCCTACCCCCACCCCTGCATGCATGCTCCCTCTCTCTCCCCCTCCCCAATCCAGTCTACAGAGATAGAATCAGAAACGTATGTCTTGGATGTCAAAATGAATGCTGAAGAAAATAGCTAGTGTAATTGCTTAATTGGTAGTTGTCAAGTAATTGAAGAGGGAAGGACATGCAATTAGAAATAGGTGATTTTTCCAGACCTCTCAAATATCTATCATATTCTTCCTTTTTCTGTTCAAGAGGTGTACATGAAGTATAATTTTTCATTGATGTCTACTTGTATATTTAAATTCTTCACATTTTTTGAGATGTTGATTTCCTTGTATAACAGTGAATTATCTTGAAGTTCCACAGACATATATTTTTATTCTTCACTTTATGCTAGATAATTCCTTCTTCAATACAGCTGGGAAGTAAATTACCCTATAATAGCCTCTAAACATAAAGTTACCAAAGCATTTCCCCCTCGAGGTAGCAGTTTATAATGTAGCTGCAAGATCAAATAGTTACTAATCTCCTCTAACCTCCTTCACATTTTGGAAATACCACTCTCTGACTACATGCCAGGGGACTGCAGAATTAGTAATTCCTTTAATTCGCTACTTTCATAGGTTATTGTAGTGTCCAATGGCACAGGGGGGCAATTCTACTTCAAAAACAAATGTACCCATTAGCATTTTCATCCAGGCTAGATCCTCTCCCACTTCAGGAAGGAGTCAATTGAATAATTGTTTAGTGAATTGAATTGTCTCATCAATGCACCTGACACCTCTATATGACTAACAAATATTTAGTAAGTAGTTATGTAAGTTTCATTATATAATCAACAAGCAATTCAGGACTCTCCACAGTTCAGAAAGTCAGGGTCAAAGCCTGGTATACTTAATGGACTCTCAACTTAGCTTTTTCTTTTTTTCTATTTTTTAATGTGCTGTCAGTTGCCTTCTTTTGCCCTCACCCTCTACTGAACATTTTAATCTTTGTGATGGTTGTGATTATTTCTCAAAATTAAATACTAATTACAGTACCTTCATGAAGTCTTTCCTAAGGCTGTACACAGTGATATTACCAAAAGAAAACAAGCAATCCTTACTCATTGGTATATCCCTTTTGCAGACACTTAATAAACGTTAACTGATCTAAGCACAGCTTAATTTACATTAACCAATTTTTGATGATTGATCCATTTCCCTCAATATTCTATGTCTATGTGCCCATAAAATGTAAAACAAATGACCAACTTGGGTAAAAATTTTGAACATATATAGTAGACAAAATGTTAATTTCCTTATCTATGAAATGCTTCTGTAAATCACAAGGAAAAGGATCAATGATCCAATAAAACAAAATGGGTAGAGTATGTATACACAGTTCATAGGAAAGGAAATACAAATGGATTTTAAATATCCTAGGAAATGGTCAACCTCACTTCTCAGTAATATTAGATGTAAGGAGTATCAAGGTCAGATTGAGCTATTTGGTTGTTAGAGTATGAGATTAACAAAGATACAAAAGTTTGAAAACCATGTTAATAAAAGTGTGGGGAAGTGAATACTATCTTAACTTGTTCTGGGAGTGTAAATTGCAACAAGGTTTATAGAGGAAAACTGGGCAATATCTAAATTAAAATTCCAAAAAAAAAAAAAATCTTTGAAGACAGCACTTCCATCAAAAGTTATCCTATAGGAACATATACAAGATTTTTTTTAGCATTGTTTGTGATGACAAAATACTATAAATCAAATGTTCATCAATTGGGAATTTGATGGATAATTATAGCATGTAGCCATTAAAACAGCAAGGCACCTAATAACTTGATTCAAAAGCATGTCAGTTAAGTAAAAAAACAACATGATAATAGTTATGTGGATGGCTACCACGTATTTTTTTTACTATGCTATGTTAATCACCATACATTACATCATTAGTTTTTGATGTAGTGTTCCATGATTCATTGTTTGCATATTACACACAGTGCTCCATTCAGTACGTGCCCCCTTTAATACCCATCACCAGGCTAACCCATTTCCCCACCTCCCTCCCTTCTAGAACCCTCAGTTTTTTTCTCAGCGTCCATAGCCTCTCATGGTTCGTCTCTCCTTCTGATTTCCTCCCCTTCATTTTTCCCTTCCTGCTATCTTCTTTTTTATTTTTTTAACATATAATGTATTATTTGTTTCAGAGGTACAGGTCTGTGATTCCACAGTCTTACACAATTCACAGTGCTCACCAGAGCACATACCCTCCCCAATGTCTATCACCCAGCCACCCCAACCCTCCCACCTCCCACCTCTCCAGCAACCCTCAGTTTGTTTCCTGAGATTAAGAATTCCTCATATCAGTGAGGTCATATGATACATGTCTTTCTCTGATTGACTTATTTTGCTCAGCATAATACCCTCCAGTTCCATCCACATCATTGTAAATGGCAAGATTTCATTCCTTTTGATGGCTGCATAATATTCCATTGTATATATATGCCACATCTTCTTTATCCATTCATCTGTCAATGGACATCTTGGCTTTTTCCATAGTTTGGCTATTGTGGATATTGCTGCTATAAACATCGGGTTGCACACGTATTTTTTAAAGATGTTTAATCATATTTACTTGTATATATATTGACTGTCTCTAGAGAGATACATGAAACAGTAACAGTGGTTACCTCTGGAGAAGGGAACAGGACAATGGGGAGCATGGATGAGAGAGAAACTTATTTTTCAAATATATACAGAGATAAATAAATTATAAGTAATTATATATAATTATATATATGTGTTAGTGAATACACAATTAAAACTATGTCCATAAAGTAAAATGTTCTCTCTTCAAACAGCTTAAGTATTTCTTTTAAATATTTTTTATTTATTTGACACACACAGAGAGAGAGAGAGAGCACACTCAGGAGGAGCAGCAGAGAGAGAGAGATGAGAGGGAGAAGCAGTCTCCCTGCTCAAGGGCTCCATCCCAGGACTCTGACCTGAGCCCAAGGCAGATGCTCCACCAACTGAGCCACCTCGGTGCCCCAATCTATTTAAGTGTTTTGATTCAGCTATACATTACCATGTAACAATTTACCTTAAAACTTAGGGCCTTAAAACAATAACCATTTATTTAATAATTTCTGTGGGTCAGGAATCCAGATGAGGCTTAGCTAAGTACCTCTGTCTCAAGGCTTTTTATGAGATGTGTTCAAACTGTAGCCAGCCTGAAGTCATCCCACAATTTCATTAGGGTGAAAGGATCCACTTCCAAGCTCCCTCACATAGTTGTTGCCAGCCCTCGGTCTTTTGCTATATGGGCCTCTCCACACACATAGGAACACCTCACTGACTAAGTGATCAGAGGTAGAACAAGAGTGAGAGAGAGAAAGAGAGAGAGAGAAAGAGCAAGAAAAAGCCATGGTCTTTTTATATGATAAACTAGGAAGTGGTATCTATCACTTCTACCATATGCAATTCTCTAGAAGTGAGTTAATAGATTCAGATCATACTCAAGGGGTTGCGGGGTGGTATATAAGAGTGTGAATACAAAGAAATGGAAATCATTGGGGGCTCCTTAGAAGATGCCTGCTACATATTTTTAAATGTTTATGTTAACGGGATAGACATGTATCTCAATCATGCAGGAAAATGTTAATTTTGCCTTCACAGGCAATCTTTTTGATGTTTTTGGTTTGATAGTTGAATGCAGGCAAGTATCTTTTTTTTAAGTAGAATCTGAAGAATATGGTGTATAATCAAGTTAGGTAATTGGATTTATTACAAATAAGGGTGTGACTGTGAAGTAAGAATACACACCCCTTTTGAGTCATTTATAAGTTTTCATTCATCGGAGTAGCCACAAGATAATTTTTAACTACTCACATTTTCTTAATTAGATTGTTCCTTTCTATTTTGGAAAGGGGAAATTTAGATTAGAGTTGACTGGGGAATATAAGATGTAGGAGGAGTTTCCAACGTTAATACAAGCAGTGCCCCCTCTCTTGATAATTTCTCTAGCACATTATCTACATCCTTCCCCCACACGACAACTTCACAGCTGTGGATGTTGCTTCCTCATCCAAGGCCAGCTTGAAACCCTTCCTTTTATTGTGGTTGGGAAATCCTCTTGGGCTTTTAACTGGAATTAAAACATTATTGAAAATCATCTGTCTCAAATCTCAGCTGCGGTGCAAAAGATCTTCATGTTAAATGAACTAGTTATATGAGGAAATTATTTAAATTACTGTTAAAAAAATCTTCATCGTAGCCTATTCTAACGATGCATTTCATTGAAATGTTTCTTTTCTTATCTGTAAGTCTATTTTATTATGAAGACAAAATAATACAATATGCTTATTATAAAGTTGGACAAACTGGTAAATTATTAGTTATACAATTGAAACCTATGGGACAGGCTGCAGTTTGCTTCACAATAACCATACGAGAAACTACTGCTCCCTTGACTAGAACATAAGCTTCTGAGAATAAAGTATCATAAAGAGGCAGAGGGAAAAAGTCCGTATGCTCATAACTTTTCAGCTCAGAAGTTTCCCCCTACAGGAATGCACTTTTATAAACCCTCTGTTTTGGTTCTGAATCAAGCATAGACTCTGCAGTCCCAATTGTACGCTAAAAAGTAATGGAACCAACATGACCTAGCCATGCAAATAACTTTTTACAAATAGGGCCTAAAAACAGCATTAACTGAAAACGTACAATATGCCAGACATAGGATCCCCTTTCAAGAATTAACCCACAGGGTACTCCGTAATAAGTTAACCCTCTTCATGGAAAACCACATTTTTATCCACTCAAAGTATCAGAAATCAGTTATTGTACTTTGGGAAGTGCCTGAGTTACTCAGGGCAGGCACTTTTTCTAAGGCCTTAAGCAAAAGCAGCTACATTCTCTTTTCTCACTCCTTGCCATGTGAAAGAAAGAAGAGGGGGGAAAAAACCCTACATGTTATTACATCTAATATTACATGTTAAGGCCTTGTAAAGATTCAAGTTTTTATTTTTCTATTGTGAGAGACCAGGCCACAAATTATCATAGATGCATAACAGGACTCATTCATTTTACTTTAATATTTTCTAACTAACGGAGCATGAAGGACTCACACAGATATTCTTTCCAAAGCAATAAAATGCAAATTATTTTCTCTGAGCTATCATCTTAAATGTTTGATTTATACCAAAAGGAAACAAATCCTACTGCATGGGTAGCAGCCAATTGAAAAAGCTTCACCAGTTAAACATTTCAAAAATTTTGGAAATATCATCTGCCAAAACTACATGGAACACCCACCCCTGAAACAGACATGGAGGAGAGTACCAAAAGACATTGCAATCGGGTGTCTTTTATAACATCATACCCAGAAGCCAAGAAACATTCACAATTCTTTTCAAAGGTTTGGACTTCTGTATATCATATGCTTACACAGACTAGGTTATAAAAATCATGAGCTGGATTTCCATTGACCTCTGCCCTGTCTTCTTAACTTTGAAGAGCATTGTGACTTGTGCTTGAAGATACACATAAGCGGGCTTCTAGTAGAGATATTGCTATTTCTAGTCACCTGCTCAGACCACCACATACAAGAAGGTGGGCATGTTTAACATTGAGAAACCTTTAAGTTTACTAATCACTTACCAGAGTGCATCGTGAATAAGAAAATATTCCCTAGCTGTAAACAGGTTTCATTTTAGTCAACATTGAAGATATTTTTGAGTGTCTCAAAGATAATGTGAATAAATTTTATTACTATAGTAAAGAAAGAACATCAATAATACTAAGCATAACTAAAATTTACTGAACATTTACTATGTACCAGGCTTTACCTTTACCTTGTACAATCCTCTCAGTAATTCCATGAGCTTGGAACCCAAATCATCACCTTCATGTTATGGATAGGAAGCCTGAATGCGGAGAAGATCGTCTTTGAATATCCTAGCTATTCTTGGGGGTTTTCCCTCAATCAGGTACAACCCATACAACTCACTTCTATGGCCTTTCAGTGTTAAAAATACAGGCATGTGACTTGATTTGCATAAATTAGATTCACCTGTGAGAGACAGCTTTGGACATGAGTAACGCGCAAGAAAGCATTTGGTGCTACAGTGAATACCGGATGGTTTGAGCTCGGGTTTGGAGATGGACTCCCTCCTGACAGCAGTAGCAGTTATGGAAAATTTGAGTTCCTGGGTAAGTGCTAACTCTTGTGGTTATGGCAGCTAGTCCCTGGTCCAGCAGGTTCTAGGACAGGATTAGCAGCATTGTTCCTGAAGCATGGCCTCCATCCTGATTCAACATTCTCAACAATTCTGTAATTTATCCAGTAATTTTTTAAGGTTTTATTTATTTATCAGAGAGCAAGCACAAGCAGGGGTAGCAGCAGGCAGAGGGAGAAGGAGGCTCCCCCACAAGCAAGGACCCCAATGTGGGACTCAATCCCAGGACCCTGGGATCATGACCTGAGCCGAAGGCAGGTGCCCAACCGACTGCGCCACCCAGACATCACTATCCAGTAATTTTTAAGAACAAAAACAAACACTGTTTTTCTTCTTTATCAGCCAGAGTCAGCTTATATTGCTTACATTTAAGAACTCCAAATTGGGAGTTCTGGGTCTGGGTAAAGTGGGAGTAAACACAGACCACTCTCTTTTTCACTGACCCCAAACTAGAAAATATGGACAGACTGAATGTGCCACACTTTGAGGATTCTGAAAAGTAGATAGCAACACGTGGCTAGAGGAAATGCATGAAAATTCAAAATATCGCCAAACCTGTGGTGAATTACAATTGTTTCCCTTCTCTTCTGAACCAAGGAGAGTCCTCCTAGACTCCTGACCTACAAACTGCGAGGTAACAAATGGAGGTTGATTTAAGCTACTAAGTTTGTGGTACTTTGTTGTGCAGCAATAGAAAACCAATACCAACACATAACAAAAGAGATTTGACATAAAGCAAAAACTGACGGAACTGAAAGGAGAATTGGAGACTTTAATCTCTAGTTGAAAGTTAAAAACTTCAACTCTCCTCTCTCAGTAATAGATAAAACTAGTAGACAGAAAGCCATCAAAGATATCTAAGAACTTGACCTAGAGATTTTTCACTTATTCATATTTAAATGGGGGAGGCTTTCATCTCAAGCCTTTGAGGACAAACTGTATGGAGTCAGGTACCCGGAGAGCAAATAATGGACACAGAGCATGAGTGAAAAATAAACTTTTGTTACATAAACAACTGAGACCTCAGATTGTTGCTACAGTAAAAACTGCAGCAGTAACTAGCTTCTTCTGGCCAATATAGTCCATCAACAGGGTGTGTGTGTGTGTGTGTGTGTGTGTGTGTGTGTGTGTGTGTGTGTGTACTTACAAAACATTCACATAATAAAATTCCACATGGATGCTACATAAATGAGAAAGCTTTCTATATAAGATATGGAATGATCTCTAAGATACATTGTTAGTTGAAAAAGATATGGTGCAGAAGAAAGTGAAATATGTGAATTTTGTGTGGATGTGTGCTTGTGTGTGCATATGCTCTTGATTAGCCCAGGAGGGTGCAAATACTGATAATACTGATTACGTTGGGGGACAGAACTGTGTGCCAGGGGGATTGAGTGGAGAGGGAGATTTTCAGTGTACTTTTTGAATTTCAAACCTTAAGAATGCATACCTTTTCAAATGTCAATAATTAATCTTAAATTTTAAAAAATCTAAATGATCCCAGTCATGTTTAAAAATATGCTTATAGAAAAGAGTAAAGAGAAATAAACTAATATACTACTTTTTACATTTTCTGATACCTTAAAATTTAGTCTGCATACTTTTCTTTGTCTTCCATGTTTTTTGGAATAAACACAAATCAATTTTACATATTTGCTTTATAAAATAAAATTTATTATGCTCAAATTCTCTTTTTTAAAGATTTTATTTATTTATTTGACAGAGAGAGAGCACAGAGGGAGAGTGTGAGGGAGAAGCAGACTCCCCACTGAGCAGAGAGCCCTAAACGGGGCTCCATCCCAGGACCCTGAGATCATGACCTGAGCCTAAGGCAGATGCTCACCGACTGAGCCACCCAGGTGCCCCTTATGCTCAAATAAAATAAAAACTGTGTACTAAAACCCTCCAAATGTTTTAGTTGTCCGTGCTTTTCACACAAGAACCAAAAGTGAAGGCTTGGTTTTCAGAATAAAAATAGTTTCTTAACAAGGGAACTATAGAAGCAATTCAAACTGCCTATCTCAGTGGAAGTTAAGTTCATAAGAGAGAGAGAGAGAGGTGGTCAGTTTTGACTTGGCCATTTTATAGGTGAAGAAACTGAAGTTTAAAAGTATTCAGAACTTTCACATGTATCAGAGAGAATAAATGCCAAAAGTAAAAGTCAAAACCCATCCTCCTAATGACTGTACTGTATCTATCTATATCTATTACATCTGTAAATACAAATAGAATAAGAGTGAAATCCGAAGTTTGAGAGTAAGGAGTTTCAGAAGTGACTAGCATTTCATAAGGTCTGTAGATGAAAATGCTGTAACTACATGCCACTATTCTCGAAAGCCTATGTTTTATATATATCCTGACTCCTACCATGAATTTAATGAATCAATAAGGGATGTTGTCAT
This sequence comes from Neomonachus schauinslandi, assembly GCF_002201575.2. Lineage (NCBI taxonomy): Eukaryota > Metazoa > Chordata > Mammalia > Carnivora > Phocidae > Neomonachus > Neomonachus schauinslandi. The sequence goes on along the minus strand of NC_058410.1, from coordinate 95,586,452 downwards.
GCCATATAAAGGGAAATCAAGATAGTTCAATGACTAATTTTGACCTCTACTTACAAAAGAGATACCTAATCTAAAATAGCATGAATGCTTTGAAAAATATTTAAGTTAATTTAGGAAAGAAGAACTATTTTAACAATATGCATACAAAATTACTGAATCATAAAAAAGAATGAAAGGATCACACAGCATCTATAAAGTTACTCTTACTTCATGTTATTAACATAATTAACTGAAATGTTGTACAGAGGAGCTAGGCAACCATAACTTTGCAATAGAGTATGGTCTTTCTGAGACTCCTCTGCCCAATCTGGAGCTCCACACATGGGGCAGCAGTAATGTGACTATAGGATTGAATCCAGCAATTTTAGCAAGGATAATAGGACCTATGAGGAAAAATTCAGAGTTTGGGGTTTTAAAATGAACTGAAAATGAGAACGTTAGGGAGGGACTTATCATTGTAAGGGGGTGACATCCAGCAGCTGTTCTTTTTTCTAGTCATTCAAGTGGAGGAGGAGACAGGCTTCAATTGTGGCAAGAGAAATTTAGATTTGACATCTGCTGAGTTGACATAATGACCCCCTTTTTTGGGAAATGGAGAAAAAAAGAAGAAGAAATCCATGGGTTAGTGTGTGAAAGTATTATTAAAACAATTTCATAAAAGCCAAAAATCCAATCACGCCAATACACTCTACAGGAAGGAAACAAAAATATCTAATTGTGCCTAACAAGTATTTCTTGTTACATCATCTGATAATACACCAAATAAGTATTTTTGATCAAAGTATTAAAATCAAAAGTTCCATATAAACATAGGCATAAAGTAGAACTTAATCACTGGAATTAGTACAAGATATACTGAATACCATTTAAAGGGAGTTTCAAGCATAATTTTTAGGCTTGTAAACAGGCAGAAAAAAAATGCTAGGAAAACGCATACATTTTTATCTGACCTATTCTTATCCTGTCTGAGTATACTAACACTGCCTGTAACAATGAAATGGTTTCTATTCTTAGAATAAATTATGAATCTTCTCAGGTGTCAGTGGCGATGCTCAAATTGACTGAAATATCAACGACCACTTATTTTCTAAGGGCTGTAATGACTAGTTTTCTTATCTTGGAAAGGCTCTTAAGGCCTTTGAAAGAACAATGATACGAAATAATAAGTAGTAAATGAATTTAGGCAGGAAACATAATAGCAATGGTCACTGGCTCTTTCTTCCGTCGTGCATCACTCTTCTTGAAATTCTTAAGACTGATAGAACTTATGTCATTCTTGTGTATGTGTGTGTATGTGTATATGTCCTGATTTTTATTGTATCTGAGTACAAAATAAAATGTTTTTATTTTATTGGTCATTTTAGAATTGTTAGTAATAGGATCATTCCCATTTACATATCAAAGTCTCCAACCCCTGAACTGCAATCCTTGGAATCAAGGACTGGACGCTTATGCCCCCTTCAGCCAATTTTGCCTAAAGGTTGGTCTTCTGTGTTTGATTACTTCTCCATATTTAAGGCATATGCGTTTTGAGAAGGCACACTACATATTTTCAGAATTTCATCACTCAAGTCCACAGCTGGTTAATACCAAACACCACTCATTTCCAAACTTTTAATGACCATCAAAGTACAGTTCTGCACATCACAGAAACAGATACTCTTATGCTTAGTTAATGTACAACAGGCAAAGATAAACAGGAATAAAAACAGGCAAAGATAAACAAAAAACAAGGTGCTACACCTCAACTACTGTAAAGTACTAGCAATAGAGGTACCGCAGATATTCCTTCAATTCTCTTCTTCCTACCCTTTTATAAGAAACAGCATAGCAAAACAGTGTGAATCTCCAAACACATGCCTTCCAAAATTTCAACACTGCTAAAAAATCTGTGGAGGCTAAGTTCGTTAAATAGCCTAGCACTGAGGAAGTGCTGATAGCAACAGGGCAGCCTAAATTCCTCCCTTTTCCTCACCCCTTCTCCAAGGCCCATTTCCCTCACTAGTCCACATTCGCCTAAACGTAATCATGTCAGTGTGGGGACAGCATGGGAACGACTTTGAGACTAATCTTTACAGCGCTTGAAATAACCAAAGTAGTAATAATCCCCATAGACTTTCTTTCAAAAAACGCTTGGAACAAACACTGTGTACTAAAACTCTCCAGTTTGCAAATGTTTTAGTTGTCCACGGTTTTCATACAAGAACCAAAAGAGAAGGCTTGGTTTTCAGAATAAAAATAGTTTCTTAACAAGCGAACTATAGAAGCAATTCAAACTGCCCATCTCGGTGAAAGTTAAGTTCGTAAGAGATGGTTCCCATATGCAGGGGAAAATGCTTTGCCTGATTTTGCATTTGCTTGGCATTTGGGGCCTATTTATTACTTCATATACTTGGAGGCAATGGCAGTTAGCACGTAGTTACAATGGTGGAGAGAGCTGGTATTGTGGTGGCATATATAATCTGAGTGTTAGCAAATGTCATATAACTGTTATCTTCTAGGATTTATCAAGCCCGGATAACAGGAAAATGAAAGGATATGACTTTACAAAATATGTCCTATATGATACTCTTTACAGCCTGAGATATATCGTGAGGAAAATTTATTCCATTAAAATTCACACTTCTAACACCCAAGACTGTTTTTCTTATAATACTAAAAGTTGCTTTATACATATGGGCTCCTATTTTAGAGTCAAAGGAGTTTTTGAAATTTCTCTGGTTGGGGATTCTGCTACAGTAATTCTTCAGTTAAAATATGCCTTAAATGTGTTGCAGGATGCTATAATTCCTACTTTAGATGACATCTGCTATCAAATGATTACATAGAGATAAGATCACTTCATCACATTGACTTACAGCTCGCTCTTACGGTCCGTTGAGAGTGTGAGGTAAAACCACCTTCGAATGATAATATCACAGTGGCGTATGTTCTCTTTTGAAAGGCCGTTCACATTTATCTCATTTCATTTTCACATTTATTCAGTGAGGTGACTATTTTTATGGCATCATATTTTACGCATTTCGGCTGACTCATGCTCTCTGTCACGTGTAAAAACTTAATGATAGCATCTGACCATGATGACTCTATTGATGTTGATGATGACTTACCCCTAGGCATTCATTAAGACGGTGTCCTCATATAAACTAGATTCATGGACATACCCTGGCCTTCAGACTTGTCCCACGATACCATGCTGAATACACCTACAGGGTATGTTAATAGCCAGAAAGCTACCATGTGAGAATTATTATCCACCAGGTGAGGGTATTGGCTCACGGATGGCTCGTGTTCTGAGAAACCAGAGCTATGGCAGGGGTAATATTAAGTAGGAAAAATAAACACCTGACATGTCCAAAATGATAAAAGATTATTCCAAGTCTATCTTTGCTATCTTTTCTCTGCCATATTCTTTGTCATTACTCCTTATTTGAATTAAAAATGGAGATATAGGGAGTCACCTGGGTGGCTCAGTTGGTTAAGTGTCAGACTCTTGATTTAGGCTCAGGTCATGATCTCAGGGTGGTGAGATGGAGTCCTGCATCAGGCTCTGTGCTCAGCGGGGAGTCTGCTTGAAGATTCTCTCCCTCTGCCCTTCCACCCACTTGCACGTGCTCTCACTCTCTCTTTTTCTCTCTCAAACAAATAAATCTTTTTAAAAAATGGAGATACAGAGCGCCTGCGTGGCTCAGTTGGTTAAGCGACGGCCTTCAGCTCAGGTCATGATCCTGGAGTCCCGGGATCGAGTCCCGCATTGGGCTCCCTGCTCAGTAGGGAGTCGGCTTCTCCCTCTGACCCTTCCCCCTCTCATGCTCTCTCTCTCTCTCATTCTCTCTCTCTCAAATAAATAAATATAATAAAAAAATGGAGATATAGCTGCAAAGACTTCGAATTTACTAGGGACAAGGAAAGGTCAATAGCACAACCTTTAGAGTCTCAGTGCCTATTATTCTACAACCAAAATAACCAGGAAATGGAATAAAAGGAAATGGGGAGAATAAATAAAAAATAAACTTCTAATAAATCTGATTTATGGTCTTAAGGAGTCAAACTATGTGCAATGACTGGAAGGGATGTAATAGTAAAATGGCATCTTGGTTGTCAGGTACAGTGCCTATGAAATCTGATATATCTAGTGCTATTGAACGAGAAAGAAGAGAAGCCATTAAAAAAAAAAGGTTGCTGTTTATATACTATGCTATCTCATTAACTCAGTGGTTTTGCTTAAAAAGGAAAAAACTAATTTTATATCATTTAGAAAAACAATAATCTTATTGACATTCCAATTTCTTACTGTTATTAGACATAGCCTAAGGAAAAAAACAAGGTTTTAACAGAATTGTCTTTATTAACCAGTTAAAAAACAAACAGGAATGAGGAGAAAGGAGAAAAGGAAGAGTGCAGATAGATTCCCCAGCACAGAAGCATTATTCAATATTTATTGGTATTTCCCGCCAATAAGCTGCGTGTAGTTTCTCCGATTAATACCAAAATGCTCAGTGCATGGCCATGAATCTTACCCCCTGGACTCAGGTGCCCATGTGTTCTCTAGAGTGGTGCTGATCAGACTCTCACAGGCACATGATCACATGGGCATCATGTTAACATGCAGGTTCGGATGCAGGATGTCTGGGCTTCCAGGAAGTGCCTACACTGCTGATCAAGGGACCACGCTGAGTGGTACTGCTTCAGGTGATCCATGTTAGCTGTACTGAAATTTTACTAGCACATTTCTTCCTTTCTCCCAATAGGTTATAATGAAGAGGTTAAATATTTTCCTTAATTAAACTTCTAATGAGGACTTACATTCTCAAAGAGTACGATCCCCAATATAAGCAGATACTATCAAAATGACTTATGCCAGGGGCTCCTGGGTAGCTCACTCAGTTGAGCATCTGCCTTCGGCTCAGGTCATGATCCCAGGGTCCTGGGATCGACCCCTACGTGCGGCTCCCTGCTCAGTGGAGAGTCTGCTTCTTTCTCTCCCTCTGCCTGCCACTCCCCCTACTTGTGCACTCTCTCTCTCCATGTCAAATAAATAAATAAAATCTTTAAAAAAAAAAATGCCTTACGATGACTTATGTCAAAATGAAACCATAACAAGCTGTGTCCCTGAGGTATCTCCAAGATAGACATTAAGCAGAATGAAAGGCTGTTTCATAATGGACTCTTCAAACAAAAGTGATGAAATCATGGAACTGAAGGCTTTCTCCCGGCACAGGGCAGGTCTAGAGACATGCCAAATTTTCAAATGAGTTCTAGCAGTAACTAGTTTGCAAGCGAAACCTCTTATCCCTCTCTATAGCCAATAGCCAAAGACGTGAAACAATTCGGTGGGAAAGAGAACCCCTTTCCTCAAACTTGGCCCATTTGTAATGATGCTAGGAACCCTGGGAGCACCTCTGGGAAAGCCCTCTGGTATGAAAACAGCTTTTCCTGGAGAAATGTCCCATCACCTTAAACCAAACCTGAGACTAAGCCTCACACATCAAGCAAACCACAAAATGAGTCTTTGTTCATCAGTACCAGTTTTCAGTTCAATTAACTCTGTCCCTTCTAGCCCACTGACCACGTTGCCAACAGTGCTTTTGCTTAAATATCACATTTCTGATGTTACCCTCTTGCCCAATAAAACCTTAAGTGCTTTCTACTGCTTTAGAAAACAGCATTTATATGAACACAACATTCAAGATTTGAAATTAAGCACACGTTCTAATTTGCTCTGTGACACAAATCTCTTTAGTTCTCCAAGTACAAAATACGGACCTACAATTAGGTTGAAACTTTAGAAGAAACTAGTTAAATAAGATGAGGTTTTTGTCAAAATGATTATTTGGTAAGAAACAAATCACTTTTTTTCTCATAACCTAGTGACTTGGAACCATCATGGAGGAGTTTTATAATCTGTTATCTTTTTAATTCAGATTTTTTTGTGTATTTTATACTTGCTTGATTTTTTCAGATTCATTTTTATTCAAATATTGCTTTCCTTATTTATATTAGTCATATTGTTAGTTTATAAATCAATATTTTATTATATGTAAGAGTTATAAAAAACTCGGTAATAAAGTAAAACAAGAATTTATAAATTTAAAAAATATTAACATATTATCAAAGCACGTACAGTAGGTTGAAAAAAAATTGTGGAAGATGGAGGGAAGTGTTGTGTAAGACAATCCTTCTAAACAGACCCTTTTCTCTAATCTTTTTTATTATTTGGTTTATTGATTCCATTCACTTACTCTTATCATTGCAACTGCAAAAATATAAAATAAATAAAATAAAATAACATGGTTCCATTTCAAGAAAATTGGCAAATATAAGAAAAATAATGTTATAAAGCTGTTCATAAAAAGTCAATCATAATCTACACCTACTTATATTATATATTTCCAAATATATTTCTATGCATACAAATGTGAACTTACAAAATGCTGCAAATTATCCCACTGCATTTGTCATAATTTATATAGCTAATTCTCTATTTGGGGAAATTCATATTTTTTTTAAAAATTCAGGACTACAAGCAGCTCAGAGTAAACATAATTGTCCCCAAAATAATTTTAAATAAAAAATTAACAAGAACAAAACAAAAACTTATTATTCAGTTTTACCAGTTCTTGGATCAATGCTCACATTTCTACTTTTTTAGCCTCATTTTGTCCAGCACAATTTTGCAGCTTTAATATTACAGCTTAACCCTGTTTTCTTACTTAGTTGGCCACAAGTCGGTAAAGCAGATTTGTTATCCCCATTTTACAGAGGAGAAAACTATGGGTCAGTAAGGTTAAGTAACATGCCCAAGGCCATAGCACCAGTATCAGATGTACTCAGAATACAAACCCAGGTCTGTCTTACTGCACAGCTGTCAGCCAATATGTCAAACTGCTGTCTCATTCTAGTGGAGTCTTTAAATAACAGAAACAACAGGTATCAGCAAAGTGACACTCTGCCTCCTTCATTTTGAACTCCAACCCCTTTAATGCCCCTACCAAGATAATATCTTATGTCCTCTAAACACTGAAGGAAATCTATCACCTAGAACTATTATTTGAACTTAGTTATTAATTTTGTTTTAATTTTCTCTCATCCGTAGGATAATTATTCAAGCAGCCATGAAGATGAAGGAATTAATGAAGTTCACTATTAAATTATTTTGATCATAAAAATGCAGATTTCATGCATTAAGAATTTCATTTTCTTTTAAGTAAAAACATTGCTATGAGGTAATTTAATTAATAAAATTTGTTTTCCTATTGAATTTTATGTTACTTCAACTACCTTTATGTCAGTTTTAAAGTCTTTTTTTCCTCAAAAATTAATTTTGCCACAGCCTTTGGTTGGTATTTTTTCTTACTCCTTACTTACAAACAACCTGTAAAGTGCCTTCTGGAGGTGCCTCTGTAAAAAAAATATAAGAAGAATTTTTTATGAGCCAATATATTTATTGTTTACATTTTTGAATTTTAAAAATTCATGGCAAAATATTATAACAGCACATTTTTAATTCTTCTACATTTTTGTTTTGGGAAATTTCAACCACATACAAAAATAAGGAGATTAATATAATTTAATTAATCTTCATTAACACTGAGTTTCAACTAGTATCAACAATGGGTTAGGGAGGAGTTAAGATGGCAGAGGAGTAGAGGACCCTAATTTCATCTGGTCCCTGGAATTCAGCTAGATATCAAATCATTCTAAACACCCGTGAAATCAATCAGAGATCTGAGAAAAGAATTGCTGCAATTCTACCAATAGAAAAGCAATCACTTTTTCCAAGGTAGGAGGTGTGGAGATGTGAATCCATGGTGATATATCAGAAGATAAACCGCAGAAGGGAGGGAGCTTGCTTAAGGAGGCTACTGAAGCTACCAGAATTATTAAGCCCCAGAGCACAATATTGTAACTTTTAAAAGTCGGCTACAGTGGGGATGTCCCTGGTTTAAAGGTGCTCAGGTGGCAAAGCGGGGTGGAATCCCAGGTGGGACAGCGTGGTCTCAGGATCCCCAGGTCACAAAAGACCAAGGGTGCCTGAGTGTGGCAGAGTTCCCAGGCATCGGAGCAGGGAAGCCGGCTGAAAACAGTGAGTCTAGGTGCTGGCTTTCTGCTTGGTGTTGCCATAAACCCCAAACTGCTACACTGTTATGCAACCACTCTCCAGACAGGGGCCCAGCAAGAGGCAGAAGTCCGGTGAGACACCCCTCCCTCCCCCAGGAGTCTAAAGTTTGGAGACTGGAAAATGGATCATGTGCCTGATATAAAAATGCTCAGGTACAGGCTAGGTAAGCACAGAGTTCGGACGGAAACCAGGGAGACAAGAGTGATTGACTGCTTTTTTGTGAGGGCTCACTGAAGAGTGGGGGGTGCCAACTTTCAGTTAGAGAGCAGGATGCTGCCATTTTCATCCTCCCCATCAGTGCTGAAAGCCTTTAGTGAGCAAAACAGTGCCACATAGTGCAATCTGGAGCCGCTTACACTGAGTCGGGCCTCCTGGCAAGGGAGGTGTAATTCTGCCCAGAGAAGGACACCTGAGAATCAGGGCAACATGTCCCTCCTCCAGAAGACCAGCAGGAACATCCAGCTAATACCAACTCTACTGATCACAGAGAACTGCAAAACTTCAGCTCTTGGGAAAAACGGTATATAACATTTGTGTTTTTGTTTTTGTTTTTGTTTTAATTCTTTAGTCTTTCAGTTTTTTTTTCAGTTATTTTCTCATTTTATCAATTCTTTTTTTAAATTTTTTATTTTTTATATACATTATATATATATACACACACATATATGTGTATATATATATAAATTTTTATTTCCTTTCATTGTATTTTATTTCTCTCTGTGTGTGTGTATATATATATATAATATATATACATATATATATTATATATATGTTTTTCTTTCTTTTTTATTTTGGGATCTAGTTCCTTTTAGCAAATAGACTAAAATACACCCAGGATCTAGTTTATTGTTTTGTTCTGTTTTACTTCTTGTTTTTTTCTTATTTTGTTTTGTTTCTGTTTTCTTTCTGGTAGAAACATAAGGCTGGCAGCAGACCTGTCCACAGAGACCTGGCAGGCCTGAAAAGACTGGCATGATATATTCAAGGTGCTAAATGAGAAAAATATGCGACCAAGAATACTTTATCCAGCAAGGCTATCATTCAGAATAGAAGGAGAAATAAAGAGTTTCCAGAACATATAAAAACTAAAGGAATTCATGAACACTAAACCAACCCTGCAAGAAATATTAAAGGGGATCCTTTGAACGAAGAAAGAGCCCAAAAGAAGCAAAGACCAGAAAGGAACAGAGACAATATACAGAAACAGTGACTTTACAGGTAATAAAATGGCACTACATTCATATCTTTCAATAATTACTCAGAATGTAAATGGATTAAATGCTCCAATCAAAAGACACAGGGTATTAGATTGAATAAAATGACAAAACCCATTGATATACTGTCTACAAGAGACTCATTTTAGACCCAAAGACACCTCCATTTGAAAGTGAGGGGGTGGAGAACCATCTATCATGCTAACGGACATCAAAGGAAAGCTGGGGTATCAGACAAACTAGATTTTAAACCAAAGACTGGAATAATAGATGAAGAAGGACACTTTATCATAATAAAAGTGTCTATCCAATAAGAAAAATCTAACAATTGTAAATATTTATGCCCCTAACTTGGGAGCAGCCAGTCATATAAATGAATTAATAATAAGATTAAAGAAACACTTTGATAATAATAAAATAATAGTAGGGGACGTTAACACCCCTCCTTATTGAAATGGACAGATCATCTAAGCAGAAGATCAATAAGAAAACAAGGGCTTTGAATGATACACGGGACCAGATGGATTTCACAGATATATTAAGAGCATTTCATCCTAAAGCAACAGAATACACATTCTTCTCAAGTACACATGGAACATTCTCCAGAATAGATCACATACTGGATCACAAACCAGTTCTTAACCCATACTAAAAGACTGAGATTATACCATGCATATTTTCAGACCATGATGCTTTAAAATTTAACTCAATCACGAAAGAAAATTTGGAAGAGACACAGATACATGGAGGTTAAAGAGCATCCTACTAAAGAATGAATGGATTAAGAATTCCTCATATCAGTGAGATCATATGATACATGTCTTTCTCTGATTGACTTATTTCACTTAGCATAATAACCTCTAGTTCCATCCACGTCATTGCAAATGGCAAGATTTTTTTTTTTTAAAAAAAAGCATGAATGGGTCAACCAGGAAATTAAAGAATTAAAAAAATACATGGAAACAAATGAAAATAAAAACATGACAGTTATAACGTTTGGGATGCAGCAAAGGCAATCCTAAGATGGAAGTATATAGCAATAAAGGTCTCTCAAGAAACAAAGTCTCAAATACACAACCTAACCTTACACTTAAAGGAGCTGGAAAAAGAACAGCAAATAAAGCCTAAATCGAGCAGGAGAAGAGAACTAATAAAGATTAGTGTAGAAATCAGTGATATAGCAATCAAAACAGTAGAACAGATTAACGAAACTAGGAGTTAGTTCTTTGAAAGAATTAATAAGATCGATAAACCCCTAGCCAGATTTATCATAAAGAAAAGAGAAAGGACCCAAATAAATAAAATCATAAGTGAAAGAAGAGAGATCACAACCAACACTGAAGAAATACAAATAATTTTAAGAACATGTTATGAGCAACTATATGCCAACAAATTAGGCAATCCGGAAAAAATGGATGTATTCCTAGAAACATATAAACTACCAAAACTGATACAGAAAGAAATAGAAAACCTGAACAGACTCATAACCTGCAAAGAAATTGAAGCAGTAATCAAAAATCTAAAAACAAACAAGAGTCCCAGGCCAGATGTCCTCCCAGCAGAATTCTACCAAACATTTAAAGAAGAACTAATACCTATTCTTCTGAAGCTGTTTCAAGAAATAGAAATGGAAGGAAAACTTCCAAACTCATTCTATGAGGCCAGCATTACCTTGATCCCAAAACCAAAGACCCCACCAAAAAGGAGAATTACAGACCAATATCCCTGATGAACATGGAAGCTAAAATTCTCACTAAAATACTAGCAAATAGGATCCAACAGTAAATTGGAAGGGTTATTCACTATGACCAAGTGGGATTTATTCCTGAGCTGCAAGGGTGGTTAACATCTGCAAATCAATCAATGTGATACACTACATAAATAAAAGAAACAAGAACCATATGATCCTCTCAATAAATGCAGAAAAGCATTTGACAAAATACAGCATCCTTTCTTGATAAAAACTCTTTGCAGTGTAGGGATAGAGGGAACATACCTCAATATCATAAAAGTCATATATGAAAAACCCATAGTAAATATCATCCTCAACAGGGAAAAAGTGAGAGCTTTTCCCCCTAAGGTCAGCAACATGACAGGGATGGCCACTCTCACCACTGGTGTTCAACATAGTGCTAGAAGTCCTAGGCTCAGCAATTATTTATTTGAGAGAGAGAGAACAAGCGATGGGGAGGGAGACAGAGAGAGAACCAGACTCCCCATTGAGCAGGGAGCCTGATGCAGGGCTCGACCCCAGGACCTGGAGATCATGACCTGAGCTAAAGTCAGAGGCTTAACTGACTGAGCCACCCAGGTGCCCCTGAAGAGACTTTTTTCCATGGGATATTCTTTTGTGCTTTGTCGAAGATTAGTTGACCATAGAGTTGAAGGTCCATTTCTGGGCTCTCTAATCTGTTCCATTAATCTATTTGTCTGTTTTTGTTCTAGTACCATACTGTCTTGATGATTACAGCTTTGCAATAAAGCTTGAAGTCCAAAATTGTGATGCCCCCAGTTTTGGTTTTCTTTTCAAAATTCCTTTGGCTATTCAGGGGTTTTTTGGCTCCATACAAATTTTAGAATTATTTGTTCCAGCTCTGTGAAAAATGTTGATGGTATTTTGATAGGCATTGCATTGAATGTATAGATTGCTTTAGGTAGCATAGACATTTTAACAATATTTGTTCTCGCAATCTGTGAGCATGGAACATTTTTCCATTTCTTTGTGTCTTCCTCAATTCTTTCATGAGTGTTCTACAGTTTTCAGAGTACTGATCCTTTACCTCTTTGGGTAGGTTTATTCCTAGGTATCTAAGGGTTTTTGGTACAATTATAAATGGGATTGACTCCTTAATTTCTCTTTGTTCTGTCTCATTGTTAGTGTATAGAAATGCAACTGACTTCTGTGCATTGATTTTATATCCTGCCACGTTGCTGAATTCCTGTATGAGGTCTAGCAATTTTTGGGTGGAGCCTTTTGGGTTTTCCACATAGAGTATCATGTCATTTGCAAAGAGTGAGAATTTGACTTCTTCTTTGCTGATTCAGATGCCTCTTATTTACTTTGGTTGTCTGACTGCCGAGGCTAGGACTTCTAGCAGTATGTTGAACACCAGTGGTAAGAGGGATGGCCACTCTCACCTGTCATTTTCAGGACCTTAGGGGGAAAAGCTCAGTATTTCCCCACTGAGAATGATATTGGCTGTGGGCTTTCTGTATATGGTTTTTATGATATTAAGGTATGTTACCTCTATCCCTACACTGTGAAGAGTTTTAATCAGAAAGGATACTGTACTTTGTCAACACCTAAGTAATTACTGATCTGTTTTATGTTAGTTTAGGTTTGTTTGAATGTTGTAGAATTTGATATAAATTTAGTGATATACTGTGTATTCTTTTCTGTCTCAATTCTTTCATTCAGCATAATTATTTTGAGATTCGTTCTTATTGTCATTTGAATAATTCAGCACTTTATTACCTTTTATTGCTTATTAGTATTATATGATATACCACAATTTGTTTATCCAGGCCCCTGCTGATGGATGTTTGAGTTATTTCCAATTTTTTGCCTATTACCAGTAAAGCTTCTATGAACATCCATGTATAAGTCTTTGCATGCTTTCTTTATTCTTAGGTAGATACCCAAGTGTGGAATGACTATATCATAGAGTATTTGCATATTTATATCTGTAATTTTTTAAAGAAATTGTCAAACTGTTTTCCAAAGCACTTACATCCATTTTATATTTCCACCAGCAGTATATGAGAGATTCAGTAGCTCTTCATCATTGCCAACAAAAGGTATGGTCAAACTTCAAATTTTATTGATTCTAACAGGGATGTAGTAGTAACTCATTATGGTTTTAATTTACATTTACCTAATGGTTAATGATGTTGACCGTCTTTTCATATGCTTAGTTGCCATCCATATGTCTTCTTTGGTAAAGTGTCACTTCAGATATTTTGCCCATTTCTTATTGGATTTTTGTTTTCTTATTATTGATCTTCTATATGTGGGCCCGAGTCTTTTATCAGATATTTTCTCTTAGTTTACAGCAAGTTTTTTAATTCTTTGGAACAGTGCCTTTGCCAGGACAGAAGTTTTTAATTTTGATAAAGTGCAACTTACCAATCTTCTTTTTCTTTTATGGATCATACTCTTGGTGTCATATTTAAGAAATAATTGCCAAACTCAAGGTCACAAAGATTTTTGTCTAATAAAGTCATATTATTTTAGATTTTTATTTGTTATACAATGAATTTTTTTACATATGAGTATACAGTTGTTCATTTGTTGAAAATATTATCAGTTCTTCACTGAATTTCCTGTGGATTGCCCAAAATCAGTTATCTGTATATGTATGGATCCATTTGCCTATCTTGATGCCAATATCACATGTATGATTACTATAGCTTTATAAGTCTTTAATCAGAAAATGTGAACCCTCAAATTTTGTTCTTTTTCAAAGTTGTTTTTGTTATTTTACTTCTTCATATTTCCATATGAATTTTCTAATCAACTTGTCAATTTCTATTACAAAGACTGCAAAGATTTGGATAGGGCTTGCACTGAATCTATATATCAATTTGGGAAAAATTGACATTTTAACAATGTCAAGTCTTCCAAGCCATGAACAAGGTATACCTTTCCATTGCTAAATTTAAATTTCTCTCTACAATGTTTTGTAGTTTTCAGTTTACAGATCTTGCTTTAACTATTTTTCTTTTGTTTTGATATTAGGCTAATGATGGTCTTATTGAATGAATTAGGGATCTTGAAAAGCCTGTGTATAATTGGTATTATTTTGTCCTTAAGTGTTTGGTAGAATTCTCCTCTGAAGCCACATTGGCTTGAAATATTCCTGTGGAAATTAATTTCTTTAAAAGACATAGTACTGGGGATGCCTGGGTGGCTCAGTCAGCTAAGCGTCTGCCTTTGGCTTAGGTCATGATCCCAGGGTCCTGGGATCGAGCCCCCCATCAGGCTCCCTGCTTAGCAGGGAGTCTGCTTCTCCCTCCCACTTGTGCTCTCTCTCGCGCTCTCCCTGTCAAATAAATTTTAAAAATCCTAAAAAAAAATAAATGTTTAAAAGACATAGTACTATTCAAGTGATCCACTTTTTCTTGAGTCAACATTTGTATTTTGTGTCATCTGAAAAATTGTCTGTTTCATCTGATTTGACAAATCCATTGGCGAAAAGTCATTCATAATATACCCTTATTGTTCCTTCAATATCTGTAGAATCTCTAGTGTGCCACCTCTCCATTCCAGAGATTGATAATTTGTGTTCTCTCTCTCTCTTCTGATTAGTCGGGCTGGAAGTTTAACAATTTTAATGATATTCTCAAATATTTGATATTCTCAAAGAAGTTCTTGGTTTCACTGATTTACACTATTGTTTTTGTTTTCTGTTACATTGATGTTGTCTGCAGCATTTATTTCCTTTTTTATCTTTTATTTGTTTGTATCTTAAGGTGGAAACTGAGGTCATTAATTTGAGAACTTTAGTGCCATAAATTTCCTTTTTGTATTGCTTTCCATTTTGTAGCAGTATTCCATAAATGTTGACATCTTATGTTTTCAGTTTTCATAGTTAAAAATAATTTCTGGGGCACCTGGGTGGTGCAGTCAATTAAGCATCCAACTCTAGATTTTGGCTCAGGTTATTGCTCAGGTCATCAACTCAGGGTCATGAGATGGAGCCCTTTATCAGGCTCTGTGCTCAGCATGTGCTCATGCTCTCTCTCTTTCACTCTCAAATAAATAAATCTTTAAAAAATTTTCTAATCATCTTGTTTTTTCATTTTTTAGTTAAAAAGAATTTCCAATTTTTCTTTCCACTTCTTTGACACATCAGTTATTTAGAAGTATGGTATTTAATTTCCTCACATTCGGGAATTCTCCAGATGTCTTTCCAATTTAATTTATTCTAATTTATTTCTAATTTAATTCCACCATGGTCAGAGAACATACTTTGTATCATCTTAATACTTTGTATTTATTGAGAATTGTTTTGTGTACCAGATGTGGTCTATCTTAGTGAGTATCCCATGTTAACAGAAAATGTGTATTTTGTTATCAGGTAATGTGTTTTATAAATATCAATTAAGTCAAGTTGGTTGATGGTGTTATTCAAGTTTTCTATATCCTTGCTAATTTTCTATTTGTTCTATCAATTATTCTGTCTATTTGTTCTATCAATTATCAATCTATATTAAAATATCCAACAATTATTATGGATTTGTCTTTTATTTGTTGCAGTTCTATTAGCTTTGCTTCATGTATTTTGAAGCTCTGTTTTAGAAGCATAAACTTTAGGATTATTTGTGTCTTCTTCATGAATTGACCACTTTATAAGATGTCTTCCTTTACCCCAGCAGTAGTCCCTGCTCTCAAATCTCTTTTATATAATATTAATATGGACTCCAGCTTTATTTTTACTAGTGTTAATACTAATAAATTTCCCCCCCATCCTTTTACTCTTTATTCACTTGTTTCTTTATGTTTACAGGTTGTTTTTTGTAGCAGCATGTAGTTGGGCCTTGCTTCTTTTTCTAATCTGACAAAGTCTATCTTTTAATTGGGGTGTTGAGATCATTATTGATATGGTTAGTTTACCTATTTGTTTTCTATTTGTTTCATTCATTCTTTGTCTTCTTTTCTACCTTTTTTTTTTTGATTACCTGGACTATTTTTATAATTTCAATCTATCTCCTTTATTGCCTTATTGGCTATAACTGTATTATTTCAGAAGTTGCTTTAGAATTTAAAGAACTTATTACAGCCTATATTTATGTGATTTTATACTCCTCATACAGTATAAAAATCTCACAATGGTATACTTCTATTTCTTTCCTCTCACAGTATATTGTTTCAGATATGTATTTATATGCTGTAACTCCATATTATAATATTATTTTTGTCTAAACAGTCAATTTATCTTTAAAGAGACTTTTTTAAATCTTATATATTTACCCATGTAGTTTCCATGTCTGATAATTTTCATTCCTTTGTGTACATCTGTATTTTCATCCAGAGTAATTTTCTGTCTGGAGAATTTCTTTAAACATTTCTGTATCTCAAACAGCACTCTCTTCTTTGATGTCCACTGTCTTTAAAAAGTTTCTTTCTTTCTTTCTTTCTTTCTTTCTTTCTTTCTTTCTTTTTTTTTTTCTCATTTTTGGCTATTTTAGGTTGGAGCATAAATTGAGTCTTTGCTATTCCATCTTAGCTGCGAGTGAAAATTTAAGCTATGTATTTTTTTTTTTACTTATTTATTTATTTTAGAGAGAGAGAGCACAAGCAGGGGCAGAGAAGAGAACAAGCAGACTCCACACCGAGCGTGGAGCCTGACACTGGGCTGGATCCCACCACCCACGATCATGACATGAGCTGAAATCAAGAGTTGGACATTTAACTGACTGAACCACCCAGGCACTCCAGCTATGTTTCCTTAATAACTTTACACATTCCACATTTCTTGTATTTGTAGAACCTGCATCAGTCATGTTACCATGTTCCCAGAATTCAATTAGGTTTCCTGTGTGACTCTGTAGATCAAAAGCAAGCTCCCATAAAGACATAAGTTCAAGACACAGAAAACTGGAGAAGAATAAACCCTTTTTAGGGTCAAAGGTCATTCACATTTTTTCTTTTATTAGCCTTACTTAAAAATACCTCTTACATGGGCGCCTGGGTGACTTAGTCAGTTAAGCATCTGTCTTTGGCTCAGGTCATAATCTCGGGGTCCTGGGATTAAGCCCTGCATCCGGATCCCTGCTCTCCAGGGAGTCTGCTTACCCCTCTCCCACTGCCCCTCCCCCCCATTTGTGCTCTCTCTCCCTCTCTCGCAAAAAATAAAAATCTTACAAAAAATACCCCTTACAAGTTCAGTTATTGTAAAAAAGGAAGAGAGAGAGAGAGAGAGAGAGAAAGAAAGAAAATAAGTAAACCACTTAGTGTTTCAAAATGTTATTAAGACTGAAAATTTTAAAAATAATTCCTAAGCAACAGAAATGTAGAACTCTTGAAAAATAAATGTGATTGTTAAAAACAACATAGTAGTCTATATGACAAATACAAATAATAATAGCTTTTTAAATTATATTAAAATTATTTTTTTTAATTACCCCATTACTGGTAACATTCAAAATGGGTTATCTTGGGAAAAAATAGCAATGATTATGCTTAAAACAATATATACAAACATGTTTTGAAGTATTATATTTACTATACCATTTTTCTATTAGCACAACCTATGCTTATTTAGGCCGCAAGGTCCAACTAGGTTTAAATGCTACAAGAAAATGTCACCTTCTCTTACCTATGGATACTCCATCTGTGATTATTGGTTTGTGTTTGGATAACTATTAGCATTGTATAGGGCCCCAAAATAGTGATATCTTTCCTTTGTGAATTACTTACCACATCTTAAATAATGTTGGTTCAATTTAAACAATTGTACCTCAAACCCACACAGATATATGGAAAATTCTTCAGTTATTTAATTAATCAAACATATTTTATTTCAACATATAGGCACAGAATTAAATATAAATTTTCTATTTTAATATGAAGACAACTATATTTGGGGAAAAAAAACAACAAAGATATATTGTATGCCTAATGTCAATACTTCTGCTAGTGCTTGGTATAAGCTGTTCCTTCAGTTTCTCATGGGCAATGCACCAAATCTACCTACATACATCCCCATTAGTTTTACTGCTCTTAAAATACTTTAAAATCAACTGTTTGGCAAGTTCCTTCAATAATATCCTTCTCTTTGTGTTCTTAGCATATTCTAGATTGCAGTACTATGAATCATTACCTTCCCTTCTGTTGCTGCCTACAATTTCTCTTCTTCAAGTATAACATTTCTAGGTTTACAGACTAATATCATCTCAGCCTTTGCAGCCTAGTCTTTACACACTTGGGTGACTGACTCTATTGACAGAAACGTTGGAAGAAACAAAATTGAAACAGTCTGTGGATATTAATAATGTCAAGATTTATATTTTTGGTATAGCTCATACTATTTACCAATTAAAATGAGGAGCATTATCTTTATGAAAGAACAAACAATCTGTTAATGATTTTAGGCAAGAAGAAATTTATTTTCTCTTAATCCAGAATTTCCTTTTCTTTTATGTGGCCTGAATTAAGTAAAAACATCATACTGCAAGGAGAGAAATCATGGAACTAGCTCCTTGCTATTGTGTGCTGATGTTAATATAGAAGGGGGACTTCATGACTGGAAGGCATCCATGATATTAAACAGGCCATGGGGCTGTGAAGTGCCGAGAGTGGTCATGCCGAGCAACAGGCCACAGGAATGCAAATCATCCACAAAGCCAAGAGTGGAGCTAGCAGGTGGCCTTGCCCATTCATCTGATGTTAACATACTGTTCAGCTCAGGCCCTTTTAACATCTGGGAAGGCCCTTGATGGCTTTTAATTAAGTAGAATCCAGGCCATACAGTGTTCCTTCAGAGAAGAAAACCACATCAAAAAAAAGAGGCATCTTCTACACACTGAGGGTCACACTCATTATATAAATAAATAGGGGCATTTAACTTAGATTGTGTGGTGGTTTTAGTTTCACATATTTTCCAGATATTATTTCAGCACTTTACAGAACATATTTCTTTGGCTTTTTCATGACCCACCAAAATTTTCATAAGGAAGAAATCTGTGCTTAGAGTTCTCTTATGATTAATATTTTATACTTTTGAAATATTTCTACTTTAAGGAGTTTTGGAGTAACCATAACATATCTTTTCAAAATGAGTTTATAGAAGATTAACCTGTAACAGTGGAAAGTGTCAGGGTATGGAACTGACTGAATCTGAAGCCAAAACCATTTGTAACTAGAATTCTGCTGAAAGTATATACATACATATGTACATATAGCCACCCACATACTGAATATATCAAGTTATGCGGAACAAGTCACTGTCAAAAACTACTTCAACCACACTCTTTAAGAGCCTACGAAGAGTGAAATTTCTTAAGAGTAGTCATCATGTATTGTAAATATTTAAATTAGAAAGACCAACCAGTACAATGAGATATCACCTTACACCTGTCAGAATGGCTAAAATTAACAACATGGGAAACAACAGGTGTTGGTGAGGATGCAAGAAAGGTGAACCCTCTTACACTGTTGGTGGGAATGCAAACTGGTGCAGCCACTATGGAAAAAAGTATGAAGGTTCCTCAAAAAGTTAAAAATAGAATTGCCCTATGATCCAGAAATTTCACAACTAGGTATTTATCCAAAGGATACAAAAACACTGATTCAAAGGGACACATGCACCCCGATATTTATAGTAGCATTATCAACAATAGCCAAACTATGGAAAGAGCCCAAATGTCCATTGACTAGTGAATGGTTAAAGAAGATGTGGTATATATATACAATGGAATATTACTCAGCCATCAAAAAGAATGAAATCTTGCCATTTGTAATGATGTGGATGGAGCTATGGAGTATTATGCTAAACAAAATAAGTCAGTCAGAGAAAGACAAATACTATACGATTTCACTCATATGTGCAACTTAAGAAACGAAACAGATGAATATGGGGAAAACAAAACAAGAGAGGCAAACCATAAAATAGACTTACCGATAGAGAACAAACTGAGGGTTGCTAGAGGGGAGGCGGGCGAGGAGATGGGTTAAATGGCTGATGGGTATTAAGGAAGGCACTTGTGATGAGCACTGAGTGTCGTATATAAGTGATAAATCACAAAATTTTACTACTGCAACTAATATTACACTACATGTTAACTAACTGGAATTTAAATAAAAACTTTAAAAAGAAAAAGACCAACCAGGTTAGTAAGGGTTTCAGAAGGTTCATTTATATTTTCATTATAATGATTTTCTAATTAGATTAGTACTTTTCTCCTTTATTTTTTTTAATTTTTTTTTTAAGATTTTATTTATTTATTTGACAGAGAGAGACAGCAAGAGAGGGAACACAAACAGGGGGAATGGGAAAGGGAGAAGCAGGCTTCCCGCCAAGCAGGAGCCTGATATGGGGCTCGATCCCAGGACCCTAGGATAACGACCTGAGCCAAAGGCAGATGCTTAACAACGGAGCCACCCAGGTGCCCCTACTTCCCTCCTTTAAAGGCAGAATTTTGTTTTCAGAGGTAAAAAGTGTTCAATGTCTTTGTGGAAAAATATTGTTTTCTTATTGGAAATTTACTAAACTACCTTATACAAGTACCTGGTTCATATAAATTCTAAATTGTTAACCTGTGGTAAAATTTTTACCAAGAGTATAATTAAGTATTAAGAGAACCATACTAAATAAGAACTCCTGGAAATCAGGGATCGTATCTTTTATAACCATATCTATACATCTGTGTCTAAGGTGTTCAATGTGCTTGATGAAGGAAGGAAGGAAGGAAAGAAGGAAGATGCAGGTCACTTTTGATAAATGCTAAACATGAAAAACACATAAAATACAAAAATGACACATACCCATATAATAAAATATAATGTAATACATAGAGAAAGATGGAACTCCCTCCATCCAAAATTCAAACTTCTCAGCAAGTTATTCAATATCCTTCAAAAACCCAGTTCTATCTAGATTTTGGCTAAAGTCCCATCATTCTTTCCTGCTAATTCACCCCTCTATCCCTATACTTTTCACCTTTTTGAGTGCATCAAGCATACCTGCAAAAGTTTTTCCACAATCCACATAATAGAGCCCCATTCCAGACCTATTGATTCAGACTACCTTAGTAAGGTCCCTGAGTATGATATTTGTACCATATTTGAAAATATTGTAGATTTTTCTCATGTCTCACAAATATTGGTAAGCACTTACCAAACTGTTTTTCTTCCAATACACATGTTCTTACCTCTACACACTTGTTTATGCTCTTCCTTCTTCCTCAAATGCTCTTTTCTGCCTCTATTTCTAATCAAAGTTAAGAGATGTCTTCTAAATTTTATATCACTCCATCCAACACTAAAGTCTCTGGGGAAAAAAAATCGATTGTTCTCTGCCCTCTACTAAATCAATGCATGAATAGTTAATGAGCTTGTGTTATTCCGGAACACTTTGTAGCACATTAAATTTAGTTTCAAGCCCTCCATTGCCAGGAGATTCCAATGTAAACCATTACAAGAGTACTGCTGAGGTTATTAAGGGCTTGTAGAGACTTAAACTGGGCAGACAAGGGTCATCTTGTCTTCACTGAGAAAGTCCAGGTCCTCAGGACCACTCCTTCCAACTGTGAAGTCTTGAGCTCTCCAGCTGTAGCAGAGTGCCCACCCTCCTTAGGCATAGTACACATCTATCCCTCCCATAACCCTGAGAGTGAAGAGTCCAGGTCTTCCCTCCTAGATTAAGCACCTTCTACTTAATCAACTCCTAGAAT
The DNA here is from genome assembly GCF_002201575.2 of Neomonachus schauinslandi. Classification (NCBI taxonomy): domain Eukaryota; kingdom Metazoa; phylum Chordata; class Mammalia; order Carnivora; family Phocidae; genus Neomonachus; species Neomonachus schauinslandi. The sequence continues at coordinate 95,564,720 of NC_058410.1, read as the reverse complement.
GAACATCTCAGTGGCCTTCAACCTTCAAGATGCAACCTGTGTGGGGATTATTACCAAGAAGTTTCAAGAAACACAAAGGAGCTCTTATTTCTCTCCCCACTAAAAGGGAACCTAGAATTCAGAACACAGGTCCATATATACACTTCAGGGCTCTTTCATGAAGACAAATGCACTTCTCATGCTTTTCTGTCCCATGGCAACAAAAATAAACCACAAAGTAACCCTCTCAACATATTATCCTGCCACACAATTTTTAACCAGTTACATAGATATAGATATGTTTCTCTCTCTAATATGTTAAAGATCTTGTTATGAGATTTATAACTCATTCATTCAAAAATGCATATAAAGCAACTACTCTAAATGTACCAATGATGTACATGTAAGGTACACTGTGCTAAATGCTGGTGATAAGAGAGAATAAAGAACGTATAAAGCCCCACCCTTATGATGCATATAATCTGATAGAAAATGCATGCAAGTAAACCATCAATTGCAGTTTGGCCTCCTCAGTGCTGTCCTGAGAAGCACAGGAGGCTGTGATGTACATAGAAAAGAATCTAACCAAGGTTTCACCTTTAGAACACAGTGCCTGTAGATCACTAGTGCTTAATAAATATTTGTTTTATAAACTGAATACTTTTTTAAAGGCTTAAATTAGAGGTTTACATTATAAATGTCCATCATGACCCATTTCTCAAGGTGAGTAAACCCCTACTCTGAGAGAGACACTTTAAAAATTATGAAGCAGTTACCAAGATAATTTTTTTCTTTCCTGTGGAATTAAACTCTACTTCTTTGAGAATTAATACTTATCTTTAGGAGAGGGGGTGGTTGTTTTCTAGACTATGGGGAGAATAAGTGCACTGGTATCAGAATTTTATCCAGGTCTCCTGGTGAGATTTAGGACAAAACCCTGCATGCCCAACACCATTTAGGAGGATTTGGGTTTTTAATGACCAATCACATGGAGCTTTGGAATCATTAGTCTCTACATTGATTAAAGTTTGGTGGAGGGAAGATGGTGAATCTGAGGCAATCAGTCCTGTGAAATAGAAGGTGGGGTATCCTAGGGGCGCCTGGGTGGCTCAGTCAGTTAAGTATCCGACTCTTGATTTTGGCTCAGGTCATGATCTCAGCATGGAGCCTGTTTAAGATTCTCTCTCTCTCCTTCTGCCCCTCCACCCCCCACTCTCAGGTACATGCTATTTCTCTAAAATAAATAAATAAATAAATAAATAATTAAATAATTAAATAATTAAATAATTAAATAAAATGGGGTATCCTAAATGGTAGTGGATATTTGCATGCTAGAAGTTAGAAGAAAAATGACATTTGGGGGGGTGGGAAGGGGGTGATGGGTTGGCAATGGAGAAAGCCTAATTTTAAAAAATGGGTACCCCAAAAAGTAGACTCATTGGTATATGGGGAAGTACAATTTAACAATAAAGTTAAATTCTATGTTTTCTTGCTTTCCTATGTATCTATTCCCTATAATTACCACCAAATTTTGAGAAAAGTCTGACAAAAGCATAGGCTGATTGGTAGTGATGTGGAAGAAGAGACAAGGTAGCAAATTAAATGCACTGTACCCCACAACAAATTCTCTGCTGGTTCTCCTGGGGGAGAGTTGAATTTTTTAGGGAAGTGGATTTAGAAATTCCAGGCAGTGACCAGTAATAAAGTGCAAAGTTCTCCATAATGGAGCTAAAAGCAGTATGAATGGGCCTGTGAGACAGAGTGGCTTCATACTACACAACTAAGCAAGGAAAAGAAATAGCCACCTCCTACCCACCCCTAATACACCCTAGAAGAAAAGGGGGAGAAGCAGATAATTGGTTATTCTAATTTACCTAAAGCAAAATTTACTTTTCTGTCTCTCTTCTTCCTATTTATTCTTACAAATGACTATGTCTGTTTAACTCCTACATTAGCCATGGTTGGTAGGTCATAATGTACTTCTGAAAGAGGATACTCATTACGAGTATTAGAGAACATAAAGACTTAAGGGTATTAAAGATGATACTCATAAAGGGTATAACAGATTCTATTCTGAATAAGTGTAGCAATAACTATTCTCAAATTTACTATTATAGGGCACCTGGGTGGCTCAGTTGGTTGAGTGACTGCCTTCGGCTTGGCTCATGATCCCTGGGTCCTGGGATCGAGCCCCGCATTGGGCTCACTGCTCTCTGCTCAGTGGTGAGCCTACTTCTCCCTCACTCTGCCTACTGTCCACCCCCCCACCCCCCCCCCCCCCTGATTGTGCTCTCTCTCTCTGGCAAAAGAATAAAATCTTTAAAAAAAAAAAAAAAAAAAAGAACAGGACACCCATAGGAACAGAGGTTTGGCAAAGTGTTCCTTGCCTATACACACAGGTTGACAGGTGAGATAGTGGGAAATTCTCTTTAGTGAAATAGGAAGCAAGGCCATTAGCTGATAGTTTGAAGAAGAGAAGGCTGTTAACAGTTTAAGGAACTGCGATATGATGGCAGCAAAAAGGCCCAGGTGTGGTTAGTGGCCATCGATTTACTGGGAAGCCAGGTAACGTGGTTGCATCCTTATCCCATTAGACTGAGTCATATAGCAAACAGTCTAGACCTGAATTTGATCAGAATTGGGTCTTTACTGAATAGGCAAGAGGTAGAATAAGAGGGTTAAGGGAGTTTGGGATATTTTAGGGATTTATTGTCTTGATGGGCTTTTTGTTGGGTAAAAAGGGAAATCAAGACTTGAAGAGAGCAAATGGTAGTGGGGTTGGTGGGTGGAGAGTCCTGTAGGGAAAGAGTTACTGGAGTGGGTATATTAGAGGGAGGAAGCTGGAAAGTTGAAAAAGGAAAAGTGTGTCTGAAATTAGACTTATGCAGATATTGCAGTTATAATAATAATGCCTAAATATGACAATGGGTATTGGTGACTGTAGTAAATGAAGAAAAAAAAGTGATAATTTGACTACATATAAATCCAAAGTTATTATATATCAAAAATATCACAAAATTATAATGCAAGGGACACAGTGACAAATGTGTTTGCAAGATATATGATAAAAGGTTAATAAATTAACCAAATAAATATCTCTTTTAAATCCATAAGGAAAAGAAAAGCATCCCAATGAAAATTGGCAAACACAGGCTTAGGCAATTCTCAAAATAAGATGTGCAAATAAATAATAAATGCATGAAGAGCTATTCAAGCAAATTAAAGCATCTGTCCAATTTGCAAAGATATTTGCAAACTAGAACATCCAATGTCAGCAGATTTATAGTAATAAAATACAAATATATACAAATGCTATTAAAATTTTAAATCAGAACAACATTCTCAAAGTGACTTTTGATTCTCAAAAAGGTACATATCCTTTGACTCACTAATTCTGTATCTAGGAATTTATTCTATGACAATCAAAAATGTGTGTTTCTGATTATTTTTATTTGGGGATTTATTTAGCATTATATTAGTGAAAAATTGAAATCATCTTAAATATTAGAAACACCTTGCAGGAAATGGTTGTATAAAAGTAGACAGAATGAAACACTGGGCAATCTCTGAATACCATTTTCAAATAAAACTTAGTAACAAGGAAATCTTCATTAAAGAGTGCTAAGTAGGGCGCCTGGGTGGCTCAGTTGGTTAAGCGACTGCCTTCGGCTCAGGTCATGATCCTGGAGTCCCGGGATCGAGTCCCACGTCTGGCTCCCTGCTCAGCAGGGAGTCTGCCTCTCTCTCTGACCCTCCCCCCTCTCATGCTCTCTATCTCATTCTCTCTTTCAAATAAATAAATAAAATCTTTAAAAAAAAAAAGAGTGCTAAGTAAAAAACAAAACAAAACAAAAAGTGCTAAATAACCAAAGCAGACTACAAAACTATACATATCCAGTTTGCTCCCCAAATAATTATGTATAATTGTGTATGTGTGTTCAGGGATGTTATATGTACATACAATTACATACATAAAGTATGGAAGGAAAACCTTTGGTACTGCTTATCTTTGGATGCTGGATGACTTAAAAATACTTTTTAACAGTACTCATGTTCTACCTTATATGGGGATGCTCAGCTACAATTTGAGAGAAGTCAACATAAAAGAAGCAATGATAAGATATAAAGATAGAACAAGGGAGTCTTGACATAATTTGGATTTCTCAATGCAGTCGTGTGCAAATCCAATTGCCCAGTGTCTTTCCCACAATCTTGTTGAATATACAAATATGTTACTCGTACTGTTTTTTGCTTGTTTTGTTTTCTTTTGTTTTTCCTTATGTAGATTTCACTAGGTTTTGGTCATTTGAATCAGAATGGTAGAAAGAGATTAATTTAATCTCTTTTATGAATTACATAGCAATGAATTCTCAGTACATAATCTTTGTCCTAATTTCTGTTTTCACATAATAGATTCCTAGAAGAGGCTGAATGTGTCAAATCATACTGGCTGTTATTACAGTTAAAAGAACTATGGCATAGAGATGTTATCCAGGATGACCAGCCAGTCATATAGGCAGGGTTTCAAAGGGTGACCATAGATGGATGTGTTCACTGTTTCTAGGTTCTAGCCCCCAGTTTTGAAAGTCAAGAAACTGGACTTTCATTGGTAAAGATGAGGTTCAGAGAGAATGATATTAACTCTAGTAGGAATGCCAATTTATGGAATCAAAACTATTACCTTCATGCCAAATGAAATGTCAGTGGAATTGATCGGTGATCTCTCTCTATAGGGGGGCCAACTTCCTCCCCCGGCCCCCCACTCCCCATGCCATTTGGCAATGTCTGAAGACATTTTTGGTTGTCATAACTGAAGAGTACTCCTTGCATGTAGGCAGTAAAGACCAGGGATGGAGCTAACCATCCTACATTGCACAAGACATAGTCCCCCATGACAAAGAATTATTCAGCCCAAATGTCCATAGAGCTAAGATTGAAAACTCCTGCAACAGAGGCATATACCAGCCCAGTGATTCAGATAATTTATCCCAACTGATCATCTATCATCTTTCATAGGAAGCAATAGAGTTACATAATTTTTTTAAAAAATCTTTGTATTCTCTATTTGTAGCCTCCATGCTGAGTTCAGGTCTCCAAACAGCCTACAACACAGTTAATTAGAGTTCAACTTCCTTTGTTCTAAGCACATTCCATTCCTGTCTCTCTAGGATTATAACCCAGTCAGATTAACTGGAGCTTTAAGGTGTAGCCACAGTGCTTCATTTGCACAAACAAACTGGATCATAGATATGCATATTTCAGCTTTGACAACTAGAAATTGTCAAACTGGTTGTAGTAATTTACACTCTCTCCAACAGAGTTTTACTCCATATCCTAACCCACACTTGGCATTTCCAGACTTTAAATAGTCTGGAAAGTCCTCTAGGGAACTTTCCCTACCGGAAATGTCAATCTTGATGTAAAGTGGCATTTAATTATTTTTTTAATAAGCATTTTTCTGAATTCTATGTCAGTGAGAATCTATTGATACTTTATCAGCTATTCTGATTTCTTCTACAATTTGCCTATGATATTCATTCACTTTTCTGTTAGCTTTTTTTTTAGTGTTTCTTATTGACTTACAAGAATCTCTGTATTTGTCCTTCTGTTCTTTTTTCTGATATTACATATTGTTATATTATTCAATAACATTTATTTATGATAGCAATTCTTATTATTGAAGACATTTCAAATCATTTTTACTTTTTTAATTTTTTTTAAGATTTTATTTATTTATTTGACACAGAGAGAGAGAGAGAGAGAAAGCACAAGCAGGGGGAGCTTCAGGCAGAGGGAGAGGGAGAAGCAGGCTCCCCGCTGAGCAAGGAGCCCCATGCAGGACTTGATCCCAGGACACTGGGATCATGACCTGAGTCGAATGCAGCCGCTTAACCAACTGAGCCACCCAGGTGTCCCCAGATCATTTTTAATCTTAAAAAATGTGTACATGAGTGTTAACTCCAAAAAGTGCTACCCCCAAGAGTTTACAAATCTCAGAGAAGCAAAGATAATTACTGTGTCTTATGTCTGAAAATATTTTTCTCTTCTAATAGATCTGAAATTATAATACCATTTCTAGTTTTATAATACTATTATTATAAATATAAATTATAATAATATTATAATGCCATTTCTAGATTTATATATATATTTCAAGGTATCTTAATCTCTTAGTTTACCTTTGAATTTCCTTCAAAATATAGACCTCTGCAATAAGGTCACTGGTTATTATTTATATTTATGCCATTTGAGGTAGACATAAATGTTTTACCTAATGATTTTAAAATAGACTATGATGTAATTTGCTAGTGTTTCTCTTTGCTGTGAGAAAACTATGACAAAGGAGGTGCCTGGATGGCTCAGTCGTTAAGCGTCTGCCTTCGGCTCGGGTCATGATCCCAGGGTCCTGGGATCAATCCCTGCATTGGGCTCCCTGCTCGGCGGGAAGCCTGCTTCTCCCTCTCCCACTCCCCCTGCTTGTGTTCCCTCTCTTGCTATATCTCTCTGTCAAATAAATAAATAAAATCTAAAAAAAAAAAAAAGAAAGAAAGAAAACTACAACAGAGATTTATTTTACTTTATACAGAGCTGCATGGCATCTCTCTCATTTGCTTATTCAACAAATATTTACTGTATTCCCACTGGATGACCAGTGGTGTTTTAAGCACACAGAATATACTAGGATACAAAATAAACTTAGGGGCACCTGAGTGGCTCAGTCAGTTAAGTGTCTGCCTTTGGCTCAGGTCATGATCTCAAGGTCCTGGGACTGAGCCTGGGTCAGGCTCCCTGATGAGTAGGGAGTCTGCTTCTCCCTTTCTCCATCTCCCTATGTTCCTCCCTCCCACTCATGCTCTCTCACCCTCTCTCTCTCTCAAATAGATAAATCTTAAAAAAAATAAAAAATAAACTTAATTCCTACCCTTATGAAGCTAACATTGTGGAGAGGACAAACAACAGCCTAAATAAATATGTAAAATATGTTGGTTAGTGATAAGTGCCTAGGACAAAATTGAAGTCTGAAAAGTAAGTATCTGTGTGGGAAGTGAGGAAGGGGAGCATGATTTTTCCATAGAATAACCCCTCCAAAAAGCCTCACTGATATGGCATTCAGGGAAAGTTAGAAATATGTGGATATATGAAAAAAGAGCATTTCAAGTAAAAGACAGAACAAGAACAAAGTTGCTACAAAGCACGAGACTTCAGGCATACAAGTATGGAAAGCTAGAGGTAAGGGAGCCAGGGAAAAAGGAGTAGGAGATAAGGTCAAAAAGATAATGGAGGGGCCAGATAAGGATTTTAGCTTTTATTCTCAGTAAGATGGGAAAGTTTGTAGTAGAGAGTAACCACATCTGACTTCAGTTTTAAAGGGATGACACTAGCTTTCATTTTGACGAAGGTCTGCCAGGAGACACGGGCATAAACAAGATCAGTTAAAAGATGAAGTTGTCTACACTTGTCTCTCCTGCAATTCCTTTTTAAACCCACTTCAATCGAGTATTTTTGCCTTTTTCTTATTAAGAGTAATATGACCTCCACATAGGTAAATCCAGTGGTCAATGCTTAGTCCTCATCTTACTCTCCCTGATATACTTTTTTCACTTGACTTCCAAGATAGCACAATCTCTTTGTTTACCTCCTAATTTACAGGCTCTTCCTTGTCAGCTGCCTTTGCCGATTTCACCTCACATCCCAGACACTTAATACAGAATCCCAGGGCTCATTCTTCCTTTTCTCTTCCCCATCTACACTGCCACCCTTGCTGATCTCATCCAGTCTCCTGGCTATAAATATCACGTAAATGTTGACAGCTCCCCATTGCTGTTTCTACTGAGACTTTGCCATTGAATTCAACCTCATACATCTAATTATCTGTGACGTTCATCCTCAGAACTGCTCCATCTGTAGTCTTCTTCATCTCAGTGGTAACAATTCCATTCTTCCATTCTTAACACACTGGAATCAGAAATTAGGGCTGGAAAACTAGGCTAAAGATATAAATATTAGGGTTATCAGCATATAGATGATTTTCAAAGAATTTCCCTAGAAATTGTGTTTTGTGTTGTCTTTAACAGGATGGTTATACAAGGGATCTCTTTTGTTTGTAAATGGTACTCTTCAGGACAAATGTATTTCTTACCTACATCATAACTGCAACCTATAATTTTCAGTTAATTAAGTAAATAATAATAATTATAAACAATAATATTAATAAATTAGTAATTAATGAGACACTGGACTAAATAATTTATATGAATTACCAAATATAACCATGCTAAACATGGTGCTTTGACTTGCTGGTCAGAGTTTGAAGGCAACGAAACTAACCATTTGTTTTACTTGTCCCCACCTTTCTTCCAGGCCATGTAATCAATCCCTTGATAATCTCTGTTAAAGGGTAATTTTCCAAAAAGAAGTAAAATCAAGACTCCTGAAAAGATATATAATGAACATCTATATTTTTTTAACTCTGTATTAATGAGGTAAATAGGCACTGTTAAACTTACTTAGAGAAGCCAAAGAATACATACATTTTATATATTAAGAATATTGAAATGATTTTGTGAATAGAAGCATTATCTACAAGCAGGGCAAGGTACAGAGCACCTACAGAAGTAGAATCAGATAATCCAAAAGAGGATGCTGTACTATGAACAATGCTTAGTTTTCATTGAAAATATCCACTAATTTTTTTTGTTTATTCTAACTTCCCTTACTGATAGAACTATTTATATTTATTACCCGTCACATAAGAGGAGAATTGAAAAACTAGGAAAAACTAGAGAGTAATAAATAACGTGGAAAGGGGAAATTATTTTTTTCACTACTTCAAACATACTTAGATTTCTATATTTTCTGTAAAGAAATGTTAAATACAATAAATATGTTCTGGTGACAGCCACTCTTCAATTATTTTTGCTATGTGACATAAAATTATGTTTCTAGTTCTCAAGGTTATATTCAAATTTTCTACTTTATTATCGTGTAATTCAATTATAATAATTCTAGAAGACCCACTAGAAAACTATGATTCTCTCTTTGTAACAACTTGGCACTTGAGAAAAAAATTGTCTTGAAGAGCATTAGTCAAACAACTTTCAACTAAACTTATATATGTGTGGTATAAAAAAGAAATTCTAGTCTTTGTCCTTTGTTCCTGGCATAGAGTTTCAAAAAAACCTGGAATTTCCAGGGTAAAAATTTCTGGAGTAGGATTATCTTCGTTACGTTAATTAGGTGACTCTGGGTGGGCCCCTAGATAGCTTCAGGATGGGAGCTGGTCTCCAGAATGACCAACCACATGATTAGAGCACTTGAACTTTGGGTTAGCCTAAACTCTGGCAAGGAGAAGGGAGCTGGAGTTTGAGCTCATCACCTACTAAATGATTTAATCAACCATGCCTACATAATAAAACCCCAATTAAAACTCTGGACAACGGCCTCAGTGGAACTTCTGGGTTGGTGGACCCATTGATGTCCTGGGAGGGTGATATGCCTAGATTCCAAAAAGAGAGGGCTTGGAAGCTTTGCATCCCCCACTCTCTACCTTAGCCCTTGCCTATGTGTCTCTTCCATTTTGCCAAGTGTTCCTGATCTGTACACTTTCTAATAGAATCATAAGTGTAAATACAGTGCTTTACGTAAGTTCTGTTAGTTGTTCCAGCAAATTATCTAACTTGAATAAGGGTCCTAGGAACCTCTGGCATTTTTGTTGGTCGGTCAGAAATACTGGTGGCTCTGAGTCTTACAGATAGCATCTGGCATGGGGGCAGTCTTGTGAAGGATTTTGTCTTTGCCTGTGGGATCTGCACCAACCCTGGGTAGTCAGCATCAGAGTTATATTGAATTGCAGGACACCTAGTTGCCAGAGAACTGGTGCCAGAACAAAATATGTAAATACTGATCAGTATAAAATAATATGTGTCAGCAATAATGGTGAAAATGTGCTTAAATGAAATACTTAAGGGGTGACCAAATTTGTTGCCAGTTTGCCCGTGTGATATTTAGTTATCAGATCAATTCAGATTAAAATCAATTTAGCAAACAAATTAAATTTTTCTATCTATGAGTATTGGATTTTTCTATCTATGAGTATTGAGAAATCACAATAACTTTTCCTAAAGTAAATTTTCCAAAGGATTTCCTTTCCCACCCACATAAATATATAAAGAGGAAACTTCTGGGCCAGTTCCTCCTACTGCAAAGTAGAAATATGGCAGATATCCAATGTATGTGAACAGTGTAAGCAGTAAGTCTGGATGATGTAGAAACAAAACCTACTTTTTAAGTCATCATATTTCATTGCTTACACATCTTTTTGGCATCAGTGCATCTTGATTTCATTTAACCAATTTTTTCAGCCACTTACAAAATAAAAATGCAAGGCTTTTACCAAAAATATTGGGAAAAATAAATCCAGATATAAACATTATGTCTACAGGATTGTTATAGCAGCTTCAATTACAATGAAAGCAATATTTTTAAGTTTTCTTGCATTATGAGCATAATGCTCCCAGTATTTCAGAAGCCAGGGGTCTATTTATAATGGTCTTGGCCTCTCCGTGCCAAATGCTTAGCATACAAACTGAAGCCAGAAAATCAAGGATCCAAATTACACCATGTAGAATGCCAATGCAAGTTTTTTTTTTCTACTTCCCAAAGCATAATAAGACTAAGAATTTAGAAAGTCCAGCTAAAAATATGCTTACTCTTGAATCTTCAAGTGTGTGAAGTAAAAAAACAAGCATTTGACCTCTATTTCTTGATTCAAATCTACATAAAGCAGCACTGAAATTATTTGAAACTAATTTTTATGGCCAGGAAAAAGCATCATAAAAAATTTAAACTATACAAAAAAATGAAGTCAACATAAGACCTCACCTCTTTCTTGCAAGACACAGGAAGAGAAAGCTTACTGGTTTCAAAAGAAGATGCGCTTTTATGTTAAAAGATCCAAGGATAAAACTGCCAGAAAACGAAGTACTGTGATTATACCTTCTTTCTGTAAATCTCAGATAGTGAAGGAAATAAAATGGATAGATGGTGGATGATAATCACTGGAAAATTGTGCTCTGTTATTGAGTAAAATTAATTCACTGGGAACCTTCATTTCCACACAAGTCATTAGGAGAATACTGGTTTTTCTACCTACATGGTAGTAGGCCATTCTACAAACTGAAACACCCAAACCCTGGAACTTGAGCTATTTTTATTCTGTTTTCCATTTCAAGTACTGAGGTAGTACCAGATCAAACCATCACAACTTCTATTTCTTATTACCCACATTAAGAGCTATGAAGTTCCGAACATTTCCATTATAAAAATATCTTTCTTGCTAACAGTACTAAAACTTGCCTCGGCCTGGATATTTCTAAAGTGTGTTCTAATCCCAAAATGAATCCTAAACTCTTGAATTCTGTATTTCCAATTTGGAAACAATAAATTAATAAACATTCTGTTCAGCAGACATTGGCTTTTTAAACTTATAATTCAAGAGAGACGTTAATGTACCACCTTCTCCTACTCAGCAGGCCTAACAATTATAAAGCATAACACCCATTCAGGCTCACGACCAGTTCCAGATTTCCCATACCTACAAGCAGCATGGACCCTCATCAAAACTTCAAGGCAAATAAAATGCCTCCTTGGAACTCCCATGGCCTCTTCAAATTTCACCACCTCAGAATCCCTTGTGTTGCATCAGGAACCCCTCCTTACCAAGGACTTGTCAGGATTAATTATAACTTAAACGACAGTGTCTGAAGAGGGGAATGCTTAACAAAAACATGTAAATTGTATTACTGGTGTTTCAAGTATTTCACATTGCTTGTTCAGCTTCTACGTTATAGGCTTTTCCTGCCATGTGTAATGACGGATGTTACACATTTTCCTTGACAACTGTGAGACTAATTTGATGTAAAAATACGTAAGATTGGTCATTGAATCCCAGAAATATTTAGATGACATGGAAATGCTATCTTTTGGTGGGTGGCATTCATTCTTTATGAAAGTCTCCCTTCTAAAGCTAGAATGTTTCAATTATTTCCTTCTTCAAATTGTCTCTTTATCTATCCCCCTTGCCCTTGATATAATCTTTTCTCTACAGTTCCACCCTGATACTAACACTTAACCCAAATCTCTACTTCTTAAAGTTATTTTCGTAGTTTTCATAGATCTAAAAACCTTTATGAAATTGCATGAGAAGACAATAGGCATTCTCATTCATAAAATGAAAACTTCAAAATGTACTTATTTTAGGAGCTACAACAAACAGTATATCCAAATTCTTGGTCTTTTCTTATGATAGCACTTGACTTGGTTTAGTCTCAATAAATTCAGAAGTCTCAAAGTGATCTAATATATTCTATTTGAATTGGATTTTTCTCCTGACTACAAAAGGGTTTTCTTAATCTATTAAATAATCCATTATCTTTTTAAATTTACCATTCTTTATTTTTGTAGTACACTTCCATGTAATTCATTTCCTCGTAAGTAAATAAAATTCATTTTAACACAACTTTATTTTATTTTTATCATTTGAAATATTTACAATGTATTTAAGAACAGAAATGCAGTCTAGATTTTTAAAAAAAGAAAAAGGAAAGATAAGAAAAGAAAAGGAATGCTTGTACCATTAGCCTTAAAATTTTGAAGTAGTTACCTGAGCAAGATGGTGGTAAAAAGTTCATGAAACAGGAGACAGGTTTTTCATGTTATAAAGTAGTAATAGAAAGAAACTTTCTCCACATTTTTTCCATTTTAAAGGTCTATTTATTGTGTCTTATGCAGAATTTATGATGTCCTGCCATAAAATGAATAGGAAAAGTCATTCACTGCCATGTTCAAAGTAATTGGAAAACATAACATGTGTGAATTACCCATCTTCTCTTTAGAAAGAGGAGATATACAAGGATTCTTTTGAAAAGCACCACAATTAAGGTGCTTATGGCAAGTCCTTTCTGAAATCTTCCACCAGATCATTCCGTATCCTCACAGTGCTGCCTCAAGTCAAACCTCATACACTACCATTCTGTTCAACTGCAATGATACAGACAAGCTCCTGCTTCTTATTTTGAAAATTCTGTTTTACAGGAGTTTGATCAATGCCTTCTACTCAGTAAGTCAGCAAGAATCATTTTGCTGAGGGTAGTTAAAGAAATAAGGTAAAGATAGGAAGGGAGGGAAGTAGGACTTGGGGGGAGGTGGGAGATGTCATGCAAATGGGAGAAAAGAGTGAGAAAGTGCTTCCACTGCAACTCAGAGAAGCACACACACTGCTAGGCTCAGGTTAGCTGAACAGGAAGTTAAGAGGTAAAGATGGGCCTGTAAGCTTCTAATTCCCCAGAGCTCATAGGTAGTTGTCAAGCTCACCTCATAATTACACACACACACACACACACACACAGAGTCATCATGTGATTTTAATTCACTTACATGCTGTTTGGTAAGATTTCTTAAGGATGGTTTTAGTCTCCTTTGAAATTAGTTTAAATTGATGCTGAGCTATACAACATTTTTTTTTATGACCCCTTCTTAGTATATTCTGCTTGTTTGAACTTTGCCTTTAATGCTGTACCCCAGGTATAAATGCATTTCTCTAAGAAGTGTTCAACTTAAACTCATAAGTGCACAACAAGCCTCAGGGCACTCTTTAGTAGGTAGAGTGGTTTGTAACTAGGCCTTTTTTTAATTAAAAAATGAGATAGTAGTTTTCAGATTCTCTGATACTTAACTAGGGAACCGTGCATAGTTTTCAAAAATATGGTAAACACTAGTCCAGGAGGAAGTTTAAATAAGTTCCATGGTATGAAGTTTGAGGATAATAGTACACTATCCACTTGAAAAGTACTTAGCACATTTCTAAAAGGAAATGCAGACAATACCTTGAGAGCATTCTCCAAATTTGCCTGGAACCATCACCAATCTCGCCCTGATAACTCTTGGATCCAGAAGCCTGTGGCAATAAAAACTTTTGATTTTAGGGGCGCATGGGTGGCTCAGTCGTTAAGCGTCTGCCTTCGGCTCAGGTCCTGATCCCAGGGTCCTGGGATCGAGCCCCGCATCGGGCTCCCTGCTCTGCGGGAAGCCTGCTTCTCTCTCTCCCACTCCCCCTGCTTGTGTTCCCTCTCTCGCGCTCTCTCTCTCTCTGTCAAATAAATAAATAAAATCTTTAAAAAAAAAAAAACTTTTGATTTTATCTACCTTTAGACTATGTATATATTTTTTAAAAAACTAGATAGTGAAAAAAAATATATCAAGTAAGGTTTTTGTCTAATGCCTTAAAAACACACAATGTGACCAATTTTTGTTGTGTCTTGTTTTCTTTTGCTTGTTTTCCTAGAAGGGTGCAATGTATAGGAGATTTTGGCATTCCCAGTAAAGAGAGGAAAGGTTGGATCAAGATTAAATTTCACAATGTACAGAATACACAAAATGTCTAATATAGCACCCTGCATATCATAGACTCTCAAGAAATGATAATAGTTTAAAGCACTTAGTTCCTATTATGTGCCTATCCACACATTTTCTTTTATAATCCTCATACTATGAAGTAAATGGGGATTTCTTTATACCAATTTGGAGACAGGAAACTGAAGCACAGAGAAGTCAGGCACCTTGCTCAGGGACACACAGCTAATAGACTAGACGGGGCTTTGAATCTAGCAATTTGCTAGAATGATAAATACAGTGGATTCAAAGGGCATGTATGCCAACTGCAGGATACATGGTACCAGATAAGGCTGGCAAGGTATGAAGGGAGAAGATCACAGGGGCCTGTCAGCCATCTAAGGGAGTTTTCTCTTTATCCTAAGGACAATGGAAAGTCATGGAAAGGTTTTTAAGCAGGAAAGCACATGAATAGTTATGTCAGATTATGACTTGACTGTAATGGAAAACAGGTTATCAAGAGGCAAAAGTAGATCTCAAACAACCTGGTAAAATGCTATTACACTGTGTAGGCAGGAGAGTGTTATCTGGGTCTAGAAAGGTGGTGTGGGGAATGAAGACATGCTTTGGGGAAATATTTCATATCCTAAAAGCATTTCATTCCTCTAATTAAAATCTTCAATTCACTAAAGTTCTATTATCTGCTGAGGCCACTTAAAGCAACTGAACACTGCAGTACAGACAACAAATTTATTGGGCGCCTGGGCGGCTCAGTCAGTTAAGCTTCTGCCTTCAGCTTAGGTCATGATCCCACAGTCCTAGGATCCAGCCCCACATTGTGCTCCAGGCTCAGCAGGGAGTCTGCTTTGCCCTCTGCCCCCTCACCCCTCTGCCCCTTACCTCTCTGCCCCTCACCCGACTCGTGCTCTCTCTTGTAAATAAATAAATAAAAATCTTAAAAAAAAAAGACAAAAAACAAATTTAATCAGATTCAAAATTCAGTTTTAATACTACTATCTCCAAGAAGTCTTCCTTCAGTGATGATCCTGGGTCAGATGCTCTTGCTAAATCCTCCAATTATCACCTCTCATAGCATTTTAAAAATTGTATCTTTTAATAATCTTGTACTACTCTGTCTCCTCTGTGGAACCACAAGCTCTTTGAGAACACTGCACCATTCTTTGTGGAATCCCCAGGATCTGGCACACAACCCGTCAGTAGTTACTCAATAAATGTTCAGTGATGTTTGAATGGAAAAAAAGAGGAGAGCATAGCTGCTTCCCACAAGAATACCTAATTACCACAAGTAAATTTGTATCTGGGAAAATCTGTGGTATATATGCACCTGGATAAGGAGATTTGTGGTGTGTGGATGTATCTATGTATGTGATGGGAGGAGAGGAGATAAGATGTCCAACTTCTTTAGAAAGCCACCTCATACCACTTATTTAGTAAATCATTAGAGTGGGCAATGAGTTCTATGGTAAAGCATTGTTTTTTTCTCATGCAGCCTCATTTCTACCTAAATCAATTGTCCCCTATTTTTCCCAATCTTACAAACCCTTTTCTCAAACTATATATGGCCACACTTTCACAGAAGATTCCATATTTCACTGGACTTAAATTCAAAGACACCCACATGGAGAAAGTCCTTAGAAGAACAACTTTAAATTATGAATTATAGAATGAAAATTAGAATCTTGTGTCCATATATACTTATTCTGTGTAAACAATTAGAAGTATTTCAGGGGCACCTGGGTGGCTCAGTCAGTTAAGTGTCTACCTTCACCTCAGGTCATAATCTCAAGGTCCTGGGATTGAGCCTGGCATCAGGCTCCCTGCACTGCAGATAGTCTGCTTCTCCCTCTCCCCCTGCCCCTCCCCTGGCTCGTGCTCTCTCCCTTTCTCTCTCTCAAATAAATAAAATCTTAAAAAAAAAAAAAGAAATATTTTGTGAAAAAAGTCAAATGGTTTTCTAACTACTTGACCTATTTTTAAAGTCAACTGGAATTAGTTGTATAAACATTTGTTGAATTTTTTTGAGTGCCTGTTATATTTCTATTACACTATGAAAGCTATAAAAATAAAAATACATATACATTCAAAATAAAATAATGCCCCCCAAGAAGATAAAATTCATGTATAAACTTATATAAATCAACTCCATATTCTAATGATTTGGAGAAAAATATAGCCACCCATGTAAGTCATATCCTTCATGGAATGTTCCCAATCACAAAGCAATAATTACATCAAAACAAAAAAAAATACCCTAAAGATTCACCAAAGAGCAGACTAGATTTTCTAATTCAGTATAATTATAGAATTAAGTACTGAAATTATCATTTCACTTTGCTAGAAACCATATTGTATAGTTTATAAAGGACTTATTTTGAATCATAACAGATGTAGACTTTAATCCCTCCTTTACTTATCATTTGGGATCTCAATTTACTTATCTATAAATAAGGACAACAATGCCCACCTGGAGTTGTAGGAATTGAAGGAAATATTGTACATTAAATGTCTAGCATGGTGCCTAACACAATAACAATTAGCCTTAATTAACAGACCAATAGGCAGATCCAAAACTAAATCTGTATCTGAGATCCCAGCTATAGATCCTTCAGAGTAAGCAACGTCACACATTAGTTGGATGCAGGATTTCAGGGAAATTTGTCAGAAATGGTAGAGAAATAAGAGTGGGGATGGGAATGGATTGCATTTTTATCAGTGTGGTTTCCTGCCTGAGATTTCTTTCTTGGGTGGAAGAAGGAATGAGGGAGGAGATGATATCCTCCATGAAGTCCGAAAAATTAAGTGTACCTGTTAGACCTTATCAAATACATATAAGGGCTGAATATGAATAGACAGATTATTTCATAGGCCAACTGATACTGATTTGCTCCATGATACATGGAATCAATTATAGGCATTTTGGGAAAAGGCTGGCCATATGCAGCCATGATTCGTGGCTGGTTTCCTCAGGTATGTGCTGATCCACATAATACCCTGGCAAATATAACTGAGCCCTGTGAGCTGCATCACCTCTCTCTATATCCCTTACCTCTCCCTTTTATCTGGAAAAGAGAATAGTCTCCTGCATTTGTCATCATGAGTGTCTACTTGATAACATTTATGATAATATATCTAAGAGGCTAATAAATCTCTGGACATGGAAAACAGGCTATAGTGAGAATATAGAGTAAGAAACCCAATAAATGAAGAGCAGCTGTAGTCAAGACATTTCCCCTCTTACATATAATCAACTGAGATTTTAAAATGAAATTGAAATATTTTTTGAGACTAATGTGATCATTAAGGATTCAAAAAGTAGGTTTATGAGCCAAGTTCTGGATTGCAAAACATATGTTATATTTACTACTGAGTTTCTCTGTCTGAAGAGGACCAATATATTTCAGATCCTCCATCGCAAATCACACCAAGGGGAATGCTGAAGGGAGACTGGCCACCTACATATATTTGTGAGTGTCCATTCAAAGAAGATGTTTCAATGACTGCATGCTAATATTTATATAAATGTTATCCATTAAAATTTAAGCCACTGATTAGAAATCTGGGATCTTTAATAACTTTACTGCCAATAAGCAAAATGAGAAGGAGCTTGTGGGACATGCCAAGCTTTCACAACAATTGAAAGTTCATAATATGAGTAAGTGTTTAAGAACTTTTCAATATCTTCAGCTTAAAAAAAAAACTCCAAGAAAAAAAATGCCAAATATATCTAAATGCCATTAGTTCTTGAAAAATAAATGCTTAACTATCCATTTACCTGGTAATGCTTTGCCAGACAAGAGCCCCAAATGGCAAAATGCCTGAAAGTAGACAGAAATCCTTATGACGCTATAAATCTCAGCTTTTCTTGGGGCAAATGTTATGGCTGAAATGGTGAACACAGATAGAGAAGGAACTGTGTGGCCATCTTACTTTTCTCTTACATTTTTCATCAACAAATGACATTTCAGTTGAAATAATAAAGCTAGTAAGATTGATAAATTACCAATAGAGAGGAGAGAACTTTTAGACCAGTTCTGTAATTCTAGTAATATTAGGTAGATGAGAAATACCCAATCTAAGGGTTGTTATGTTGAATATACTACAGATACCAAGATGGTATGGGAGTGCTTTATTTCAAAGAAGAATAATAAGAGATAGAGCTTTTATGAGAAATAAATACTATTGGCATTATTTCTAGGATGGTTAAATACAGATATGTTAAATACATACATAAGAGTATATTCACTATTGTGTAAAAGGAATTTTTAAATAATACACAATACAAATTTGGGGAAAATAGATTGTCAAATTAAAATACAAATGTATTAATGCAATTTATTCAAGTGAAAGTAATTCCTATTAAGTGTGCATTGTGCCTGTATCTCTATGTCCTTCTCAGTGTTTACTTAGGCTCCAACATCCCCCCCCCCCCATGAAGTTAACAGGAGTTTGCCATGTACGGATAAAGTATACACTCTTAAAATTTAGATACTTTTGTTCTTAGCTATAAAATTATTTTCCTGTTGTATATAAAATGATAATGTTAAAATAATTTTGAAAAGGCATATGTATATCTTTAAAATATGCATGTTATAGTATATGTATATATTTACAAATGTGTCCCAAATAGAGCAGACCCTTGATAAACATTTTATTATCTTTCATTTAAGCATTCCCTTTCATGATGGTCTGGCTTGGCATCAGAGAACAGAGAAAATATAGAGACATCCAAACTGACTGCAAAAAATAATGCACTCTGTCATGAAAAAATAATATGGAAAACTTAACATTTTTAAGATTTCTCATAAATTTACCACTAGAATTAGACTGTGTTCACCTGTGGAAGTTATTTAAAGTAAGGGTTTTCTATGTAAAAAAAATTTTAATGAGGACAGGTTCAAAGAAAGTTTGAATAGTAGCAAGAATTCATAGAGTTACATGCTTTCTTTGAAAAGTGTGACGTAGTCACTGTAGATTTTCCTAACATTTGGGGTCGGAATACAAGGCCAGGCAAAAGGGCAAAGATGATTCAAAACCAGTAGATTAATTTACGTTTAGCCAATTATAATTAATATCACATCAAAGCTGTTTACATTTCTGCTGTCATCCATATGCATTAGCACCGGGTTAATGTGCAAGGCACGAACCAAATGATAGTTTGCATAAATCTCCACTGCTCTTAGATAGTGAAGTCCATTGCCCTATCCTTACTTCCTGGGAATAACCTTTGATCCTCAGATCAACAGTAAAAATAATTACTGACTTTGGCCAAACTGGGATTAGTCATTTCAGTTCTGAGTAGCTGCACAGCTGGAGACAGATGTGCAGGTCTCCTGCCTAGATTCTAAAGAATATTCCCCAAGCGTTTATATCATGCTTGTCATTCGTTTATCAGAGGCCAAATGTTTCTCTTTTGTAAACGTGTGTAAAACATTCTCAGAATTTCAAACAATAACAAATCAGGGCTGGATGTGGCCAAAATGCAAAAATAAAAGAAATCTCCCATCTGTCCAAATCAAACAGTTCTATTATCAGAAAATAAGAGCTAAAAACAGCACACAGGCGTGTGCACACACACACAATTCTTTTAATATAGATTTTAAATAATTTGCCCAAAGAAAGAATAATAATCAGAGAAAATGTCAGAAGTTTAAACAAGGGAAAATTACTAGAGAAAATATTTTTAATTATGAAAATATTTTAATATGCTAACTCTTGAAGTTAATTTTTATTGTTAATTTTTTTCTTCTTTCCCTTTTTATGCATTAATATTATTGACTTTTTTTAGGAAAAATAATCTACATTAACACAGTATCTCATGTGAAATTTTATATTTGCAGTTGATGCCTTTACATGTCATTAGTTCAGAGAAGATTATTCATTCATTTATTCAATAAATATTATTTAGAGTCTATTACGTGTTGGATACAGTTCTAGGCATTGGGAATACAAATGTGATAAGACAGAATGTGAATCTATAGGCTCAGACAGAAAATAAATTCTACTGAGGAGAGACAAACAGTAAATGAATGAATAAATGAATTTTAAATACTGAAAGGTGGTAGGATCAGAATTCAACAAAACAGAATATGATGACTGAGAGTAGCTGGGGTGGGTGCACACCCTGCTTTAAATGAGGTACTTAGTCAGGGAAGACCTCCCTGAAATTTGTGTCTCCTGGTGTAAAACTGAATGATGATAAAGAGTCAATCATAGAAGAGTGGCATTAGAAACTGTCTCAGCAGAATAAGCAGCAAATGCAAGAATCCTGGGTGGGATTGAGCTTGATGTATTCAAGGAGCACAGAGAAAGCCAGCATAATCCAGGCGCAGGAGCCTGAGAAACTTGGCAAACACTAATGCTCATTTGGCCTTGGAGGCTATGGTAAGGAGATCTGATTTTATTTTACACGTATTTTGGGTTTTTCCTAAACGTATTTTGAATCTTTTCCCCTAAGGAGCATTGAGAGCATGGAAAAGCTAGACCTTTCTCTTTCTAAATTAATGAATAAGAAAGAAAAATAGGTACAAGGAGGCCTATTCTAACATTAAAAAAAGAATCACTTAACAGACTCCTCTTGTTCTGTAAAGGAAATATATAATCCAGCCAAATTATGGTTTTGCCTATCTCTTTAGGCTATTGTCAAACACAAGGCGATAAGGGAAATTTCAAGTTAGATTTTACAACTGTCAAAAACCTCTTGGGGCTGATTTTTACATTTTATTGAGTTTGGCTCATGGATTGTCTGAATTGACAGAACTGACTTTACTAGGATATCACACAGACACAGAATAAATAAATAAGCAGAATTTCAGGAAATCTATTGTTTTTATTTCAGGTGTTCACTAGCCCCCTTCTTGCTCACTTAAGAAATGACCATCCAGAGGTCACACTGCACTTGAAACCAGCTCAGGATTCACATATTTTTTAAACCTAAGCAGTAAGTTCCCAAAGAAATTAATAGCGTTTTACTAAAAAATTCATTAAGTAAATATTATTTTGATTTAGCTTCCCAAAATCAATAATTTTATTCCAATTAAAATCTAATACATGACTTGTCAAGACCACTAGAAAAATACAAAGAAAACTTCATAGGTAATTCCACCATTGAGAGATAGCCATAGGTAATATTTTAGTTTCTACTTGCCCGATATTAAGACTTTTTAAGTCTACTTACTCTCTTATTTCCTGTTTGATTTTTTTTTTCAACTTAATTTATGAGGTCTCATATTCTTCTAAGATCCTGAATTACTGATGATAATTGATAAACTCTAATAATATCTACCTGCTATCAGACCTTAAAATGGTTCTAAATGTTCCATTTTATTAAAAAGAAAAAAAAAGTTTTCTGAAACCATAAAACTCCTAGAAGAAAACATCGGTGGTAAGCTCTTTGACACTTCTGTTTTTGGATTTGATCCAAAAAGTGAAGGCCACAATAACAAATTAAACAATGGGGACTACATCAAACTAAAAAGTTTCTGCCAACAAAGGAAACCATCAATAAAATGGAAAGACAACCTATGAAATGGAAGATAATATTTGCAAATCATGTATCTGATAAGGTGATAAAATTCAATATATATAAAACTTACACAACAGCCACCAATCCATTTTAAAAATGGGCAGATATTCTAAATTGATATTTTTCAAAAGACATAGAGAATGTCAACAGGCCAATGAAAACGTATTCAACACCAGTAATCACCAGGGAAAAGCAAATCAAAACCACAACGAGATACTACCTCATACCTGTCAGAATAGCTATTATCAAAGAGAAGACATAGCAAGTGTGGGCTAGGATGTAGAGAAAAGGTGACCTTTGTGCACTGTTGGTGAGAATGTACAATGATGGAGCCACTATAGAAAACAGTATGGAAATTCCTCAAAAAACTAAAAATAGGGGGCGCCTGGGTGACTCAGTCGTTAGGCATCTGCCTTCAGCTCAGGTCATGGTCGTGGGGTCCTGGAATCGAGCCCCGCATCGGGCTCCCTGCTCGGCGGGGAGTCTGCTTCTCCCTCTCCTACCCCCCCTGCTTGTGTTCCCTCTCTCGCTATGTCTCTCTCTGTCAAATAAATAAATAAAATCTTTAAAAAAAAAAAACTAAAAATAGAAATACCAGATGACCCAGTAATTCTACTTCTGGGTATTTATCCAAAGGTAATGAAAACACTAACTCAAAAAGATATTTGCACACTCCCCTCTATGTTCATTTCAACATTATTTATAGTAGCCAAGACATGGAAGTAACCTAAGTGTTCATCAATGGAAGACTTGATAAAGAAAATGTAATACATATATAATGGAATGTATGGAATACTATTCAGCCACAAAAAAGGAAATCCTGCCATTTTCAACAACATGGAAGAAGCTGGAGGACATTATGCTAAGTGAAATAAATCAGACAGAGAAAGACAAATACCATATTATCGCATAGATTTGTGGAATCTAAAACGAAAACAAAAAAACAAACAAATGAAAACTCATAGGTACAAAGGACAGATCAGTGGTTGCCAGAGGTGGAGGGGAAGGTGGCTGGAGAAATGGGTGAAGGTGGTCAAAATTTACAAGCTTCCAGTTATAAGATAAGTGAGTCCTAGGAAGTAATGTACAGCATGGTGACTATAGTGAATAATACTGCATCGTATATTTGAAAATTGCTGAGAGAAAATATTAAAAGTTCTGTTTGCAAGGAAAAAACTCTGTGTGTGGTGATAGATGTTAACTAGGCATATTATAGTGATCATTTCACAATATATACAACAATATTGAATCATTGTGTTATACATTCTGAAAGTAATCTAATTGTATAGATTAGCTATATCTCAATTAAAAAAAAAGATTATCAGGTCCAAAATGTTGATAGCTCCGAGGTTGAGAAATTATAGCTTAAGGTAAGAAATGTATAATCTTTGGATTTGGAATGAGATCTGTGTTCTTTGTGAACTGGAGAGCAGAAGTAGATGGTCAACAGAGAAAGAGAAGAAAAAAAAAAGCTTCTCAAGAGAACTACACAAGGGAAAATTAATGGCTTCTTTGTTCTGGGCCTCATACGTTGATGGAAAGGCTACATTCCTGTCTCTGATTCTATGAGGTATTCCACAGTATCCTTACATCAGTTTTTACTTAAACTAGCTGCAGTTCATTTCTGCTTCTTGGTCTTGCTTTGAACCTGTGCTCTAAGAAGTGGTTCCGAGAAAATTTACTTTTTGTGAAGAAAACAAATAAAGAATTATAGATTAATGCACATGCAAAACAAAAAATGCAAGCAGAAAAACTCACCCCAAGATCAAAATAATCTATACTGTAAAGCGGGAGAAACAAATTATCAATGAATAGTAAATGTGAAAAAAACAAGTATTTACAATAGATTTAAATTTGTAATAGTGTAATAGGAGTAAATTTAAATTTAAATAAAGTTATGGAGTGAAATATTTATTCCTCGGACAAGTTCATTAAATTTCCTGAGCTCAGTTTCCTCATCTGCAAAACTAGAGTATCAAAAACAATATGAGTTAGACCCTTTCACTTGAATGAAAGAAAACCAACTCTATTTTATGAACAATTTGTGACACAATCCTAGTGTGATCTGAATCAGTAGAGCCCCTAAATCTTAAATACATCTAAAACCAGCCACTTTGTTATCAGACCTCTCTTTATCTTCCTTCTTCTTCCCTCTTGCCCCAAAATCTCTGCTTCATTCATTTTTTAAGATAAGTTTTTCTGAGATACAGTGTATATGCCATAAAGTTTAGTTTTTGAGTGTATAATTCACATTTTTCTAGATAGGTCTCCTCAGGCAAGAGAAACAAAAGCAAAAATAAACTACTGGGACTACATCAATTTAAAAAGCTTTTTCCACAGCTAAGGAAACCATTAACAAAACAAAAAGGCAACCTTCTGAATGGGAGAGAATATTTGCAAATAATAAGGGGTTAATATCCAAATATAGAGAGAGAACTTCTACAAGCCAACACCACACACACACACACACACACACACACACACAAACACACAAATAATCTGATTTAAAATGGCAGAAGAGGGCACCTAGGTGGCTCAGTTGGTTAAGTGTCTGCCTTTGTCTTGTGTAATGATCCCAGAGCCCTGGGATCAAGTCCCGCATGTGGCTCCCTGCTCAGCGGGGAGTCTGCTTCTCCCTCTGCCCCTGCTCTCTCTCTCTCTCAAAAATAAATAAAATCTTAAAAATAAATAAATAAAATAAAATGGGCAGAGGAACTGAATAGACATTTTTCCAAAGAAGACATACAGATGACCAACAGACACATGAAAATGTGCTCAACCTCACTAATCACTGGGGGAAATGCAAATCAAAACCATAATGAGATACCGCATTACACCTGTCAGAATGGCTAGTATCTTGTCCAAAAGACAAGAAATAACAAGTGTTGGTGAGCATGTGAAGATAAAAGAACCCTGGTGCACCATTGGTGGGAATGTAAATTGGTGCAACCACTGTGGGAAACAGTATGGACATATTAATCTTAAGAAAATTAAAAATAAAAATACCATATGATCCAGTAATTATTTACCCAAAGAAAATGAGAACACCAATTCAAAAAGATATATGCACCCCTATGTTTGTTGCTGCATTATTTATAATAGCCAAGATATGGAAGCAACCTAAGATGATAGATGAATATCTATCACTGATAGATGAATGAATAAAGAAGATATGGCATACACACACACACACACACACACACACACACACACACCATGGAATATTATTCAGCCATAAAAAGAATGAAATCTTGACATTTGCAACAACATGGATGGACCCAGAGGGCATTATGCTAAATGAAATAAGTCAGACAGAAAAAGATAAATGCCATATGATTTCACTTATATGTGGAATCTAAAAAACAAAATAAATGAATAAAGAAACAAACAAATGAAAAGCAGGAATAGACCCATAAATACAAGAACAAACTGATGGTTGATGGAGGGGGATGGGCAAAAATGAGTGAAGAGAAATAGGAGCACAGGGTGTCAGTTATGGAATGAATAAGTCAGGGGGATGAAAGGTGGAGCACACAGAATATAGTTAACGGTACTGCAATAGCTTTGTATGGTAACGGATGGCTTCACTTGTGAGAATAGCATAAAGTATAGACTTGTTGAATCATTATGTTGTACTCCTGAAATTAATGTAATATTGTGTGTCAACTATATTTCAATAAAAAAATTAACTTAATCCAATGCAAAAATACATAAAGTGCATAATTCATAAGGTTGCACAACCATCACCACCATCTAATTCCAGAACATTTGTATCACCCCAAAAAGAAACCCAGTACCTTTTAGCAGTTATTCCACATTCTCCCTTCCTCCAGCCCTCGTCATCCACTAATCTCCTTTCTGTCTCTACGTATTTGCCTATCCTGGATATTTTATATTAACGGAATCATATAAATGTAACTTTTTGTGTCTGACTTCTTTCACTTAGCACAATGTTTTCAAGATTCATCCATGTTGTAACACGTATCACAAATTTGTTCATTTCATGCTTCATTTTTCTGATTCTGTCTGCACCAAAGGCCTCACCTGCTCTGGCGTGGAAGGAAACATGGCTGCGAACAAGTCTGGACTTTAACTTCTTCGATTCACTTACTGAAGGGAAAAGAGCTCTACTCTGTGAGACCCAAATAGGGAGAGAAGAGCTCTTGTCGATTAAATTTTGCAAGGCTTATCTTTAGACCAATTATGTGAGGTTAAGGGCTGAGTAGTCTACCTTAGGTCCCTCCTTTGTACCAGTGAGGTGTATCAGAGGAACAGTACCAGGTTATAAAAATGTCTGATTGGAGAAAACCATATGGAATAAAGATGGAATCATATCTGAGAGTTATATTTCCCAGAATACTTTGGTATGGATGAATGAAGAGATGAAATAAATGTGTTCAGTATAATTCACATTTGTCAGACTAATTAAAACATGAAAAGAAATTTAGCATATGCAAGTATAAAGCTGCATTTGTTAATTGGTTTTATCTAAGAAAAGCTTGGACATTCTGGAGAAACTGTGGAAGGATAGTGAAAAAAACTAGTTGCTGGGGTTTGATTAGTGGATACCTATAAGCATTTTCCCTTATTGAGCCCTAGTAACAACTCTTAACTATATTTTTTAGGAAAATATGGAGTTTTGTGGGATGGAGTAGAAATGAAGGTGAGATGAATAGGTTAATGAAACTTTGTTGCATTACTGATTTCTAATTTCCTCTGAATTGAAATAAATGTGAAAGACAAATATTAAAATAGACTTTTTCAGATTTATTTCAGCAACTCAGGCTCCCACTTACTGTAAACTCCCTAAAAACAGAGGTGTTTCTGAACACCTCACACTATGATTGCTATTAAATATTGATTGACTTATGCCATGCATAGTTTATTTACTTGACTGTTTTGTCTCCAATATTTTTTGGCACACTCAATAAAAATGTTTGAAAAAAATCTTGCATATTGTTTAGTTGATATCTTTGGGTTTTTTATCAGTTGTGGAAATAGTTGCAAACCAGGTAAAATTTGCAAATACTGATAGTTTAAAACTAAATTGTTAAATCATTTGTTTAAATATAACTAATTAAATGTAAATATATAGCTATTTAGTACCCATGTCATGCATTTTAAAAGTACATGAAAAGACAATCCAGGATTTTACATTATCCATTTATCTTTGAGATCATCCTGCTATTCTAATTCCTCCAAAGAATATGATTTAAATGAAGTGATATTATCTAAAAATGATAAATATGGAACATCCTGTCATAACTATCTATAAAAAAGTGAATATGTAATTTAAAATCCAAATATTTTTTCTATGACTATAACTCTCTACTGCAAAAGTTTCTTCCAGATGAAGTTATTTAGATTATTATTAATGTGTAATTATCTACCAAATATACATTTTAATTTTATAACTATTAAACATAAAAATAAAATATCATTGGAAGTGACAATAAAATTGGTGTGATTCAAAAGTTAGTTAGCATATACATTGATGAATATTTTTGTATTCCTGGTATGAGACAGGTTTCAGCATAAATTATATAACTAGTTTTTATGTTTGAAGTTATAAGTTGTATGTAACCACTTTAGTTAACCATAAATATATAGGTAGGAATAAAAGAAGTCTAGCTATAGTAATATCACTTAATTTTTTGTACTTTTTCAAAGTTTATACTAAAGCTACAAAGTAATATACATAAAAATGTTTTAGCAATATATTAGGTTATAACTCCTTCAAGTTCTTTTTTTTATTTTGTTCCAGAAAAATAAGGGCGCAGAATTGTAAAAAGTTTTGTTATCCAATCATAAGAATAATTATATTTTTATTTTTTTTAAAAGATTTTATTTATTTATTTGAGAGAGAGAATGAGATAGAGAGAGCATGAGAGGGGGGAGGGTCAGAGGGAGAAGCAGACTCCCCGCTGAGCAGGGAGCCTGATGCGGGACTCGATCCTGGGACTCCAGGATCATGACCTGAGCCGAAGGCAGTCGCTTAACCAACTGAGCCACCCAGGCGCGAATAATTATATTTTTAGTTACTAACCCCCATGTACAAATGTCCCTTAATTTGGTGTCTAAAGGGAGGTTTTAAGTTTTAAAAGCAATGTGTCATAGTAAGATTTAGGATGGGTAGGAGGGCTATCTTTCTTTTCAGTGTGGGTCAAGGGCGATTGTGAATGGAGTAGTTGGAAAGGACTAACAGAAAGATGTGTTCTCTTTCACAATAATACAAATGGAATTTGAGGATATGGATATTGATTCCTTTAAAACTTCTGGGTCTGCATAAACTAAGGCTCAGAGGTCAGAGTGCCCCAGTTTTATGGTGAGTTGTCTTGAACAGTGGTCTCCAAAGTGAGGTGCATGAACCCGAAAAGATGTACAAGATCGTCCACATGAGCCGAGATGCAGTAATAAAGTAGCATTATATTTATATTTTGATCTAAAATAGAAAGGAAATATACTTTTTTACAATATTCAATGTATGCACTGACACATACCCTTAATATCTAGTATTAGAGTTTGTCTGAGGAAAGAATGCCACAAAGCTGAAGGGTTAAGAGTTAGGTGCACACTGGATCATTTATTTTTGGCATATGTGCCACAGACTGATTGCTGGTGTTTGCTTATATTAATGTTTGGCTTCTATTATTACAAATAATAGAATCTTTACAACGCTGATATAAAATGGAGGGTAATCATGAAAAATCATTTATATTCTACATAGATTCATCAGTTATTACATGGCAAAGTATTTAAAAGAGTTGTTGAATATAAATTTGATCCCCAAAAAGAATTTAAAGGTAAGAAAAAAGCATGAAGAAAAGACCAATATGTTTTACTCTGCTAAGAATTTATACCCACCCACACCATAAGAAAGAGTGAAAAAGCAAGCAACAATCTGGGAAAAAACATTTGCAACTCATAAAACTAAGGATTAGTATTCTGAATGTATATTAGAATTTTTGCAAAGTAGTATGAAAAGCATAAAATACCCCACAAACCATTCACAGATTAATAGGAATTTCACAGTTTAGGATGCAAAAATTGCTCCACAGTTATAAGACGTCCAATCTCATTAGTAATCAGGAAAATGAAAATTAAAGCCACAAGGAAATACCATTTCACACCCACCATCTGTCAATACTAAGTGCCCGTGAGAATGTAAAAATAAACAATGTGAGGGAAGTGAATTCAGCATGATGGTTAACTAGTGGGAGTGAAGAATGGCACTGAAAGAGGGCTAGTAAAGGAGTAGATAAGGAACTTCTAGTGGCCATATATATACAATTTATTTTTTAAAATTATACATGTACATTTGCATTTACTTGTATAAATGATATATTTAATTATTAAAAAATTATTCATCCCCAACAAATAAGAAGGGGGTGGTAAAAGAGAGAATGTGAGAATTAATTTGTTTTTGGTTTTGATTTGTTCTTTGGTTGGTTGGTTTTTTTTTTTTTTTTTTTTACAAAAAAGAGAGTGTTCCAAATTCGCTGACCTTTTCTGTAATGTTAACTGGCCAACATTTATATGTTGTCAAAGACATATGTGGAGTGGGTACTGAGGAATACATTTTATGTGATCTTCAAGATAAAGATAATGTTTATAACAAGAACATAAGAGATTTTTTAAAATTCATTTTAGAAAATGTTTTGTCATTTCAATTTGTGGTAAAATATAATGTGTATTACCTATAAAAATTATGTAAGTACATATAAGAAATTGTGAAAAGAAGTATTTATTAACTGTTTTTAAAACATTTCAAATAAAGATGATCAGTGGTTACATAACCAATTTGTTCAAATTAAGATAGTACAACTCCAAAATAGTTTGCAAGATAAACTTACAGACACCAAGGAAGATAGAAATTTAATGGTCAAGTTACAGTAAGAATTCTGAATCTATATATCATTGTGAGTTATTTTTTCAAGCTGACAGCTTCAAAACCAAGCTTGAAAAACCCTTGAAATCAAGAGACCTTCAAATTGCTGTATCACACATCATTAAACAAAGATTATAAGAATAACAAAACAATTTCAATTACATTATGCTCACTGCAATATTGTTACTGAATAAAACAGTTTCTACCATTACTAGATAAAATAAATTAAAACTTTATTATAATATTTACTTCAAATGTATTTATTCCAAATTAATCAATTTATTTCAAAATCTTATCAATTATCTCATTTTTAAATGTGTATTTTGTGGGGCGCCTGGGTGGCTCAGTTGGTTAAGCGACTGCCTTCGGCTCAGGTCATGATCCTGGAGTCCCTGGATAGAGTCCCTCATCGGGCTCCCTGCTTGGCAGGGAGTCTGCTTCTCCCTCTGACCCTCCCCCCTCTCATGTGCTCTCTCTCATTCTCTCTCTCAAATAAATAAATAAAATCTTTTTAAAAAATGTGTATTTTGTGTACTAATAATGTTTATTGTCTAGTATTTCAGTGGTTCATAAGTATCACTTATATATAAATAAATATACATACATTGCGTGTTCATGCTACAAAATTTTAATGACAAATGTGTATGATTTTTTAAAGTTTGGAGACCAATAGTCTAAACAACTTTCTATTATTCCTCAAAATTTTAAATTTGGATTTCTTGCCCTTCACCATAAACATGTGGAGAGAGGACCAATATCAGCCATCATGTTAATTCCACAAATGTTAAAGTTCCATGTCTTGTTATACAAATCTGTGTTCTTACATCAGCTTTGTGAGGCAATTGTTTTGAATGTTCATATAATTTGGTTCTTTCTTTAACCCGAGTTTCTAATTACTTGTGTGGAGCTTGCAAGTGTTTTCTGGTTTTTCAACATTCCACACACCAGTTATTAGTACTTATACATACTATATGAATAGCTGAATTTCTAAACAGAAGGGAAATGAATTTAGAGGGATGAATACTTTCTAAAACATGAACTGTGTAACTAGGGTATTAAGCTCTTTGAAGTTCTGAACACTGCAAAAACATTTTTTATTCATTTACATGAAACATCTCTCTTTTTTCTGGCAAATGCTTTGACAGTCAACAGAGGCACCAACCACTTGATGAAATTTCCCACCTTCCTCAGCCAGACTCAGGCATCCTTTCTTCTGGTCTCCCTCTCTTTGTATAAATTTCATTAGATTTGTAAGTATTATTTTTATCACAATGATTTTAAGTGTTTGCATTTATCTCAGTCAGTGAATTCTAAATCATTGAGGAAAGAGACTGTCTTATCTAAACTTGTAAGAGATGACTTAAGAATTATTTTTGAATGAAAAATTAGTCATATACTCCTTATTCCTTACATCAGTGTCCCATAAAAGTTTTTTTAAAAAGTATTACCTTTGAAAATCTTTATGGTAAAAGAGTTCCATTGCCAAATATTCTTCTGCAATGTATATAGTACATTTCCTTACTAGAAATCCAAAATGTACATCAGTCTGTTAAAAGGTTCTGAGAATTTCTATAGCAAATAAGCCTATTTAAATTTCCTCAGCTCAGTATTTCCCAAATATATGAGTCAAACCTTTTCTTTTTTTCCTCTGGAACACATATTAATGTCCTGTGGAAGTGCTTGTCTATGCAATAATACTCTGCAAATGCTATACTCTGCAAATGCTATGTTACAAAATTTCTGCTGTTAAATGTGCATGCAGAGAAAGCAATCAAGGGGAAGAGCTATAATTATACCTATGTAATTCAGTGGTCTGTTTGCATCTAAAGGAAATGAATTCTAAATAGTTAAATTATTTACCCATGTAGGACTGTGTCATTTGTTTATATTAAAAACATATGTTCTAAATTGAGAGGTAAATTCTATTCCATATACATTTTTAGAGGAGAAAAAAAAGTTTTGTGCTCTGACTTGTCTAAAAATGACTATAACATAAAAACCAAAAAGTGTTGCTTTAAATTAGTTAAGCCAACAGAAGTCATAAGTCCAACGCAATAAATGTTGCCTTCTGTAATGTCAGCCTTGAGAATCTCTATATTCAAAACCATGATATTAAATATCTCTAGGGATAGTTCATTAATCACAAAAGAAAATTATTCTCATCTTTTATTTTTTTTACCAGAAAGAGCATTATGAAATGACCACCAATTTTATTCTTCAAATTTGAATTTCAATTCTCTTAGTCTGTTATTCTAAAAAACTCCAGAAAGGGTATAAATTTTTTACTGCTAAAGTTACTCAAAAGGAATTCATCGGGTAAATAAAAACAAATTTTAATTGATAACATTTATTGTGAAATACACTTTGACATTTAAAAGTCAGTCTCATCCCTTTAAATAGCTGTCATGGTAGAGATGTTTCTATATGAACTTACTAATGAATATGTTAATTATTTGCGATATTTCTAAGATCACATTTCATTAACTCAAAGAGATTATTTTTAAAAAATATTGTTTAGGTGAATAAAATACTGAAATAAATAGCAAATAATAAGTCATCTTTATTCCTTCAAAGGTATTGGTTATCTATAAAACTAACCATCACTGACATTCAGTCTGTCAGTGAAAGATTCTTTTTTTTTTTTAAGATTTTATTTATTTATTTGAGAGAGAGAGAGTGAGAGAGAGGGAGAGCACAAGAGGGAAGAGGGTCAGCTGGAGAAGCAAACTTCCCACTGAGCAGGGAGCCCAATGTGGGACTCGATCCTGGGGCTCCAGGATCATGACCTGAGCCAAAGGCAGTAGCTTAACTGACTGAGCCACCCAGGAGCCCTGAGAAAAGTTCTTATAGTACATGTGTGGAAAGCAAACCAGCTTAAAGTTTGACTTTTTTTTTAGTACCAGAAAATGTTTGATGGGTGTTTCTTCACATGGAAAATGAGTAATTTCATTCAATCTCAACCATTTGAGTTACTGGAGGTGAAGGGTACAGAAATAAACACACAAATCATAAGAATTAGACCAATAATGTTTTAGAATTTTATGCTCCTGATTGGGACTGAGTCCAAATGTGTTAACATAAATGCTGCAAACTCTTAACCCTTTACCCCCATTCAATATTATGAAGGGAGAAAGTAATTTTTAATTTTCTGCATATCTTATTTTGTTCCCTGAGAGAAGAGATCAAAGGAAGAAGTCTACTTCCATTCAAAGAAGCATCAAAACCAAGGAGGATATCTCTAACAATGAGCAAACAATTACATTTTCCACACTTTCAATGTGATTAAATTACATGAAATCAATACAGGTGTGACATATGAATGACTATGAAATAACCAAGAGTAAGGAGGAAGTACCAGACACTCTTTCATCCTTGAACTATCTCTATGTAACTCTGTAATAGAAGAAAAAGGAGGAGGGGGAAAAGAAGAGATGGGACAAGAAAGAGTAAAATAACTCTGATTGAACAGATTTTTTTTACCATACACTTTGCTTTTGAAACTGCTTTCCACACAGCCTTCTTTCCTGAGCAGTGTTATTAATAATACATTTATATTATTAATATAATATATACTGGGACTAGAGTAGGATATTATTTAACAAAGTGAAGTGTATGAGTGAAGAAAGGGGAAGATAAAGTTATTTCTAAAAACTGAGAGATGCAATGTTCTTTTCAAACATAGCAGAGTCCCACACATTTATTTTAATGCTTGGTTTGTTCACTTTTTTGAATTATTTATTAATGGTATTTACTCTAGTTTTTAATAAAATCCATAACTACTTCCTTTTTCTATATACACAGCAACATCATTTTGAAAATTTCAACAATTTATAGATTTTGGCATAAGTCCAACAAATTAGTTTTACATTTTTAAATTTAGAAGACTGATGTCTTAAATCACACTACACATTCATTGCTACACATTTATACACACAGTCACAATACTAAAATGTAGGCATGCCTACACGTCTGCCAAAATAAAATGGCCTGAAGCATATACTGCAGTGTCTGTGATCTATATAGTATGACCTATTTAAAAAATGCCAGTTGTACAAAGGAAAACATAAATCTGCCTGAGAAATATTCTACTGACTTAAAATCTCATTCTATCATCTAGCCTTTCCTGATTTTAAGAATGTTGGCCAGAGTTATAGAAGTGAAGCTTTAATCAAACTTGGTGCATTGACTAAATATTCACATGTGGGAGGGGCATGGTGTAGTTTATTGGATCCCAGAGGGCAGGCAGGGACAGCAAGTGTTTACCAAAAGTAGTGGGGGATCCTGATATGAGAAGTTTAAAGAGTCAAGGATTGAGCTGGAAGTGGAGTTTTGTTATCTTTAGAAGTCAACATCAGGGGACTAAAGGACACGTTAGTATGTAGAAGTGTAGAAACCAGAGTGGGAACAGTAGAAGCAAGGCAGAGAGGGGTTGTCAATGGTCATCTAACGTAGATATTATTGTCCAGGGCTGGCTTTAATGAACTTATTGAGGGGGTAACTTAGAGAAAGTCTGGCATCTAAAGGACTGTTGGTTTCAGCTACCTTATTTGACACTTTTTTTTCAGATGTCTAGGTGGTTTCTTTCCAGCAAATAAATTGTAGACAATTTGAGTGACAAGACTGTTCTAATTTTTGTCCATTTCAAGGAGAACAAAAGGAGGTTTCAGAAGAACTTGGCTGCTGTTTTAGTTTTTTATTCCCTCTCTATTATTGCCAGAACAAATTACCACAAAGTTAGCAGTTAACACAGTACACATTTATGATCTTTGAGTTCTGTAAGTCAGAAGTCTCAATTTACTCAACTGGTTTCTTTGAGTTTCCTAGGCAGTTCCTTGCAGTGTAGTAGGACTGATTTCCTCTCTGGCTCTCAGTTGGTGACTATGCTCAGCCTCTAGAGGCCGCCCATACTCTCTGCCTCATGCCCGCCTTCCTCCATCTTCAAAGTCAGCAATATTGGGCATGGCCTTCTTACACTTTACCTCCCCTCCTGCCTCATCTCTCCAGCTATCCCTTTCCGCTACATCCTTCTGTCTGGTTATTCTGTCTTTCTTTTCTGCTTTTGAGAGTTTCTTGTATTTTCCAAGGTAAGATCTCCCACTCCTCATCTTACAATGTGATGTTGACTCTCCTATCATCATGATGTGGGATACTGGTTCTCTCCCCTTATGTCCTCACATGCTTGGGAAAACAGCAGAAATAATGCTACTTGACTTCTAAGAGTAGGTCATGAAAGACAACACAGATTTTTCATTGTTCTCTTGATATATTCATTCTTGGATACTGGCCACCATGCTCTAAAGAAATCCAGATCACAAGGAAAGGCTGTGTGTAGGTGTTCCAGCCAACAGGGCTAGCTGAGGTCCTAGCTGGCAATCAGGACCAACTACCAGACATGGAAGGAAGTCTTGGCGATCATGCTAGTCCCAGCCACCATCTGACTATAGTCACAGAGTAGTTGAGCCAAGTCAGTCTTCCAAATCATTAAGAGATCACATGATTATTATTATTTTAAGGTGCTAGGTTTCAAGTTAGCAATAGGTAACTGGAACAGTTACATCTATATTTTATCGTCTTGGCATTCTGGTCAACAACTCAGTTTTGTTTGATTTGATAAGTGGCTCATTTTAACACCTAAAGAATAAAAACAACATGTGATGATGTGATGATACCAATATAACAATGCAGAATTAAGAAATGAGATTAAACTCCTAGAGAAGAATATACATTTCTGCCTTACTAAGTCCCTAAAACCCATAGGAGAATATGTCAGCCACCATGGTCCAATATATTTTCTACTAAGGTTTTCAGCTTTCCTTTTGTTTTCATGGCCATAATCAGCTCTCACTCTTACCTAAAGATAACCTTTTCATTTAGTTCTCTTTTTAAGTTTCTTGAGTCATTTTATCTTCATTAGGGGCACATGAGCAGGAAATATTCTGAGTTATTATGAATTTTTAAATGTATTTTGCTCTTCTACTTTCTTTATAATGTGGCTTGGTATAGAATTCTAAGTTGGAAATATTTTTCAAAAGAAATTGAAAGCATTGCTCTATTATTTCCTAGTGTCCAATGTTATCTTTGAGTCACTGAAACATCTTTAACTCATTTGTATGTAATCTATTTCTTGTGTTTCATCTATTTACCTAAAATATTTTGGAACTTTTTTCCTTCTTCATTGATATTTTGATCTTTCACCAGGAGCCATTCATATATAGGCCTTTCTTAGTTCATCCCTTTTGGCCATTATAGGTCCTTTCATTTTTTTAAAAGATTTTATTTATTTATTTAAGAGAGAGAGATCACAAGTGGGAGGGAGAAGCAGACTCCCTGCTAAGCAGGGAGCCTGATGGGGGGCTCGATCCCAGGACCCTGGGATCATGACCTGAGCCGAAGGCAGACGCTTAACTGACTGAGCCACCCAGGCACCCCTATAGGTCCTTCCAGTTTGAAGAATTATCTTGCTGTAGCTTGGGGAAATTTTCTTTTAATATTATAAAATTTTAACATTTATTTGATCAGTTTCTTCCATCTTTTCATTCTTTCCCTCTCTTCTGAACATGTCTTTAGTATCTTCTAGGTCTACCTTCCATGACTCTCATGTTGTTTTCAACATTTGTCTTTAGCTCTGCATTATAGGAGAATTCCTTGTTATATTATGAATCCTTAGTTTGTTCTTTTCCCTTGAGCCATTTTAATCTTTGTCTCATTCTTTTGATTTGTTTCAATTTTTGAAAAAAATAATTATAATTTGTTTTGATTTCTAATTGTTCATTCTTTAGAAAGAATCTATTCTTTATATAATAGTCTTTCAAATCTCTGAATAAACCTAGTGTTTCTCAAGTGAATTAGTCTTCAAGAAGACATTTGGCAACATCTAGAGATACTTTTGCTTATCACAGTTATGACAGTTGCTACTGAGACCTGGTGCGGATAGGTCAGGGATGTTGCTAAATATCCTACAATTCACAGCACCCTAGAAAAATCATCTGGTTCAAAGTGTCAGTACCAAACTTGAGAAACCTGAGAATATACCTGTTAGAAATTTTTAAATTCCCTTTGTTCCATATATCACTTTCGATTCCTCGGGAGTTAGTGGATATGTTTTTTTCTCTTTATGGTGTGTGTGTTCCAAAGGTGTGTTGATCTTAGTTCCCAACCCACATTTACACAAAAAGTACAGAGTTGTTTCATGGATTTTCTCTTTGGTGTGTGCCTATTTTCCCAAGAGCTTCACCTTTGAATGAGAGAGCCAACAATTAGTTTCCGTTAGATAGTGGGGTCATGTCAAAGATCAATACCAGTGTAGAGTGCTTGGAAATAGAGAAGTGCTAGGAAGTAGGCTAGAGATTCCCTTAATTATCAAATTAAAGAGACTTTTACTCTGCGGATAAAGTCATTTACTGTAATTCACTACCAGATGAAAATTTCTTTTTCTTCTTCTCTTTCTCTCTCTTTTAATATTTTCTCCGTGTCTGATGTAAAGGTCTGGAGCTATTTCAAATCCTTCTCTACTTCTCTCACAGGCCCAAACTCATTCTAGAATACCTCCCCAGACAGGTGTTAGGTTCTAGCCTGGAGGCAAATGCTATTGCTGTCAGTCATATCATCTGTGTATATAGCAGAGGAGGAGGGAGAGAGAGAGCTCTCCAGGCCTAACTATTTTAAAGCATTTATTCAATTAATTAATTTCCCTGATGATTCCCAAAACCATCTCCTAGTCTTTGTATTGTCACTGATCTTAGAGTTTCTCATGGGCTCCATTAGGATTGATTGCTCTCACTTCTGGAATCTTGGCTTGGATTCTGCTCTGTTTTCTCCATTAATTCCATCCCACCTGTTTTATAGCTTCCAGGGTTTGTTTAAACTTTCTGGTCCACTGGTAGCTCTATTTCCTGTTTTCCAACACGATTATGTTTTGATTCTTTATTTAAAATGTTGGTCCCAATCATTTCAATGAAACCATGGATAGAAAGAGGGGTAAACCTGTAAATCAGAAGCTTTCCTGAATCAATTAGACCTTAGTTTTAATAGATATGTCATTTTCTTAAATTGTCAAATGATCTGTATTTTGGTCATGTTTCCCAGAAACATAACCTTAGACAAGGATTCCTGTGTAAGCGATTTATTGAGGAAATGCTTCAAAGGGAAACTATTATAGGGGGGGGGGGGGGGAGAGAAAGGAAGGATGCTAAGTGTGATAGGCAGAATAATGCCCGCCCCCCAACAACAACAACAACAAAACTCAAACATGTCACATTCTAAACTCTGGAACCTATGAATCTGTTATCTTTATGGCAGGAGGAACCTTACTGCTGTGATTATGTTAAGGATCTTGAGATATACTGTCCTAGATTATCAAAGTAGGCCTTATCATAAGAACGCTTGAAAGTGAAAGAGGAAGGTAGGAGTGTCAGAGACTGAGATTTGAAAATGCTACCTCACTGGCTTTGAAGATGAAAGAAGAGCCTACAAGTCAAGAAATGAAGACAGCTTTTAGAATCTAGAAAAGACAAAGAAATAATTCTCCCTTAGAGCTTTCAGAAGGACTCAGCACTATCAACACTTCATTAGCCCAAAGGAACCAATTTTGGACTTCTGAATTTTCAGCTTGTGTACTTTTAAGCCACTGAGTTGGTGGTAATTTGTGTCGGCTGCAATAGGAAACTAATACATCAAGCATGAGTGAAATATCAGGCAAAATCTATCTAAGAGCCTCTTTGGCCTGACCCCATAGGAGCACCCCCAAGTGCAAGAGCTGCCTCTGCATTGCCCCACATGAGGCAAGGGGCCTGAAGCCTGGATACTACCGTACCTGCTCCTCTTGATTGTTACAGTGAAGTTCCCAGAAATGATTCTCTGTGCCTTCAATTCTGGGAGTTATTTATTTATTTATTTATTTTTATTTTTTATTTTTTTTTATCTAGAAAAGTCCTTTTTTGACTAAGATATAGTCATTCTATTTCTTGCAACATAAGATTTGAACAAGATAGCGAATGGGTTATAGGAAAGAACTTTCAGAAAAATGTGAGGAATTTGGGATTGGTCATCTGATTCAAATAGGGTAGAAGTCAAGGAAAGTCTCATTAATATTCCAAGATAGGAATCAAACAGCTCCTTAACATGAAGTGATAGCACCTGATAAAAGGTATTATCTAAGGTCATTAATAATCAAGTGCCCTTTGGAGGCAAAGACCTAGGGCACTCTGAGTCTAGTGCTAAAGAACAGTGTAAATGGTATAAAGAAATCAAAGATTCAGAGATGAGTATTTCTCAATTTGGAAAATTTATAGGAAAAAAAAACCCATAAAAGTCTAGGTATTAAATAATAAGCTCAAGAAGTAACTCCAGTAACACACATCTGCCCTTTACCCAATAAGTGATAAAACCTAAATGGTATTAATTCTTTCTTTCATCTACTCATTTATATATATATTTTTAAGAGTTTATTTATTTATTTATTTGTCAGAGAGAGCAAGCACAAGCAGCACAAGCAGGGGGAGCAACAGGTTGAGGAAGAAGCAGGCTACCCGCTGAGCAGGGAGCCTGATGCGGGACTCAATTCCAGGACCGTGGGATCACGACCTGAGCCGAAGGCAGACGTTTAACCGACTGAACCACCCAGGCACCCCTCCTCATTTATATTTGAGCACATATATACATATTGGCACTTGGATAGTTGCTAGAAATAACAGATAAGGCTACACACATACACAATTTTTGCCTTCAGGAAGCTTACAGCCTCATACTATAGGACAGATATAGACTCCTAAATTTAAGATACACATCCATTTAATAATATAAAATAGTTAATACATTAAATATATTAATTAAATTCCTTGACCCTCATTAGGCAAAACCTGACAAAAACACAATTCTGGCAATTAGATCATTAAGGATAAACTGGCTCTAGAGATACTGTGTTTGGTTAAATAATTACCTTGAAAATATGGCACAAAATATCCAATCTAGATAAACAATTCCTTTCCACCAACACACTCTTCCTGATTCCACAAAAAAAGTTTCCATCAGCTTTTGTGGAAAAAATATATTATATATCCTCTTCACCATGTGAAAAAATAATTGCCTATTTCATCAGATCAGTATGGTACTTAAACCTGTAAAGATTTAACCAGCTGTTTATAATTTCGCCTATCCTCTATTTAACTCACATTAACTTTAAAATGGAACTTGGGTAATTGCATGATGGGAATTCAAAACTCATTATTACAGGCAATGAGTTTGAAATTGATTTTTCATGTTGACACTTTATACAATCAGAATTATTGATTCTAAAATGAAGATCCGATTGATAGAATAGAACTATTTCCCTACCCTATTACTATATTCACTTATATTCCAACTAAAACACAACCTCAATTTGAATCTATTTCGTATGACTGAGTAATTTAAAGTTACATTTCTTTGATTGCAAGAATATTCCTTAAATATATTCAAAGTGAAACTTTCAATCCAAAGCACTTATACTTAATTTTCCTGGAATTGAAATTGTATCCAAGGCCTTTAGGGTAAAGTTGAGTTTTTAAATGTTCTAACAAAATG
The DNA here is from genome assembly GCF_002201575.2 of Neomonachus schauinslandi. Taxonomy (NCBI): domain Eukaryota; kingdom Metazoa; phylum Chordata; class Mammalia; order Carnivora; family Phocidae; genus Neomonachus; species Neomonachus schauinslandi. The sequence goes on along the minus strand of NC_058410.1, from coordinate 95,524,362 downwards.
TTTATAAATCGGCTCTAGAGCTCTGACTTGTTAATTCAGTTAGAGATGCTGAAATCCAGGTGAGAGAAATTGTGATTACATTAGATTGATTCCTTTTATGAGCCAGAACTACTCCATTCAAAATTCTAAAATCTTAATACATTATTTGTAAAAAGATAGTTATCTAAATTAAACTACTGCCTGAGATGCTTGATAAAGTAGATATGGAATAATTATCAATATATTACTACTCTTCTTGTATTGTTTTTTTTTTTTTTTTTTTATTTGACAGAGAGAGACACAGCGAGAGAGGGAACACAAGCAGGGGGAGCAGGAGAGGGAGAAGCAGGCTTCCCGCCGAGCAGGGAGCCCGACGTGGGGCTCGATCCCAGGACCCTGGGATCATGACCCGAGCCGAAGGCAGACGCCTAACGACTGAGCCACCCAGGCGCCCCCTTGTATTGCTTTTAATACTCCTTAGAATATAGAGTATTTTCTGCTAATATAAAGGCTGCTAAGGCATTTATTTTTATTGAACTCCCTTTCCATTAGTTTTACCTGTCATACAGAAATTTTTAAAAGATTTTATTTATTTATTTACTTACTTACTTACTTGGAAGAGAGAGTGAGAAAATGTGTAGGGGGAGAGACAGGGAGAAGGACAAGCAGACTCTGTGGTGACCACAAGCCTCAGTGCGGGGCTCCATCAGAGGACTCTGCGATCATGGCCTGAGCCAAATCAAGAGTCGGACGCCTAACCAACTGAGCCACCCAGGTGCCCCTGTCATGCAGAATTTTTAACCAAGTTTCAATAATTTGTCACTGCTGCTGCTGTTTGAGGGGTTACTGTTATTGTTGCTACTGATGTTTTTTCTATCATAGAAAGTGCCATTAAAAATTCCATTTTTTTCCTTTTATTATGTTCAGTTAGCCAACATATAGTAATAAATAAATTAATTAATTAATAAGCCATTTCTTGGATTTCTGTGAGGGACAATGTAGCCAGGGGGTTCAAGGCCAGTGTTACAGAGAATAAGTTCTTGAAAGTTGAGCTCTAGACAAGGAAAGCACCAAATGACCCACTTATACAAAAGTATCTTTCTCACCAAGTTGTTTAATTCCTGTTGCCCAACTATTCCCTTTCAGATTGTAACTACAGTTTGTACCTACAAATTTAATCTTTAATTTATTAAAACTGAAATATATTACTTGAGCTAAGGTGGGACATTAATCTAGTGATACCACCATTTGACTTCCCAGGCATAAACATAATAAGAGTAGAACCAAACAAAAATGGTACCCAGTAGTATATGGCATTTGGTTGCTTAAGTAGAGCAGGGGAGAGACAAAAGGAGTTTCTGGCATTTGGGACCCATACAGACATGTCTAAACTGGACTTGAGGTATTCGAGCCTTCCAGATATCTGGGAGAGAAGTAACCAGAATTAGAATGATATTCTAAGAAAGAAATATTCAGGAAGAGGGATGGGGACAGGTAAAGAGGAATGTAGTCCCTCTACTCTATCATATTTTCCAAGATGGGCCCTTGAAGAACATAAATAGCAAATCCTTTTCTAATGTAATTTATTCACCATCGTATACTCCTTTGGAAAAGTTTCCAGTTATGATTTGTAAAATGACTATCATATCTTCCACCAGAAAATAAATAATTAACTATTATGTCAAAAAATAACCTTATATTAATTAGGGCATAGAAGGAATGATGGCCAACAGCTATATAGAAACTGTATCAGCCAGTAGGTGGCAATGTGTAAGTATCAGGATCCTCCCACCATGTAATTAAACTGTAAACTTTCTTTTTTTAAAGAATGTCACTAAGTAATTATTCTCTTGACACAAAATAAGGGGAAAATTTTTTATTATTCGTGGGAAATAACTTGACCTTCAGCTTCCCAGAGTGACAATTTGGGAACTTTCAACCAAAATGTACCAGTTGTTTTTAATTGCCATGAGGACTAAAGGGGAATAAAGTAGGTGATACTATATTATGTATTTACTGCCTGCAAAATTAAAGGAAAAAACTGTAAAATAATTCCAACTATAAGTGAGTGCTATTTGTTTAAAGAATCTAATATTACCTTTGTGATTTGATAACCAAATCAAAAATTATTTGATATGTACAACAAAAATTAACTTTGATTAATTTTAATATATTTTATATATAACTTTTATTTTATTTTATTTTATTTTTATTTATTCATTGGAGAGAGCGAGAATGAGAGAGAGAGAGAGCACATGAGAGGGGGGAGGGTCAGAGGGAGAAGCAGACTCCCTGCTGAGCAGGGAGCCCGATGCGGCACTCGATCCCGGGACTCCAGGATCATGACCCGAGCCGAAGGCAGTCACCCAACCAACTGAGCCACCCAGATGCCCCACCCCACCATGTATTTTTTTTTTTTTGAGAGAGAGAGAGAATGAGAGACAGAGAGCATGAGAGGGGGGAGGGTCAGAGGGAGAAGCAGACCCCCCGCTGAGCAGGGAGCCCGATGTGGGACTCGATCCCGGGACTCCAGGATCATGACCTGAGCCGAAGGCAGTCGCCCAACCAACTGAGCCACCTAGGCGCCCTATATATAACTTTTATATATATAATATAATAATTATATATTTTATGTAATAATTTATACAATTGTATTTTATATAATTTTAACTTTAAATAAAAGAGAAAGACTCTTTTATCATAATGTAAGATGGGATGTGATGCAAAGAGTGAATCTTGAGTTTAATTCCCATCGAAAAATAATCAACAACTGAGAGATATTGTACATTAATATTCATTTTAGAAATAAGCTGTATAAATCAGATCTATGCACTTGCCAAGAACTAACATTTTGAGAAACGAGAGAGAGCATAATGATACCCACACTCAGGGTTTTTGTTATATAAACCAAGCACCTTTCACCGCTGAAAATAAGAGAGCCCTTGGAACAAAATTCCACTTTATGTTTATTGTTATATATCAGTAAGCTAAGTCCACAATAATGCTATGTAATGCTAATGTAACAACCAATCACAAAAATCTCAACAGCATACAGGAATAAGCCTTTATTTACTCAGGTTATCTCTGGGTCAGCTAATCTAAGTGGGGCAAGGCTTGGAAGCCCTGTTGAGCTTGACTGGGTTCTTGCATGTGTCAATGGATCTTTACCTCCGAGACTTTCTCATCCTTCTCCTGAAATAACAGGGTACCTAAACATATCCTCATGGTATTGCTAGTGATGCAATAGAGAAAGCCGAATCATGCGAGTGCTTTTCCACACTTTTTTCATTTCACACCCACCAATTTTTCATTAGACATAGTAAGTTATGTTGTCGAGTTCAAAGGCAAGGAGTGGAAAAATACACTTCACCTTTTTAGTGAAAGGAATTTTAAGTCCAACAACAAAGGGTATGGATAGAGGAAAGGCTGAATAACTGGGCCTATTAATAAAGACTATCGTAACTCTGTCTATAGCACATAGGATTTTGCTCCAGCTTCTCCTATGGCTTCCTTCTCTAATTCCATGGGCCCAAAGAGTTATCCACATCTGTTATTGGTAGTTTTCATTTGCTTTTAAACATATACAGTAAACCTCTCTTGATCCATAAAAATATCATTCAGAAAATACCTCTTCCAAACTGCCTGTTTAGGGAAGTCATTTAGAGGAATGTAGTATCTGACTCATTCTTTAGAGAAAGTGTGATGCATAGGCCAGTACTTGAGCTCTGCTTTTAGGGAGGGGCTCTAGGAGACACTAATGCACAACAGCGTGAATGTGATAATCAAATAGCAAAGGATAACAAAGAATGTGGGGAGTGGACATTCTGCCCCCTAGGCTTCCTTCCTGCCTCCCATCCATTCTCCCCAAACCCTCGGTTTGTTTATGCCTATCCTTATTCATGCTTTTATGTATTTCCCTCCCACATGGACTCTGGGCTTGGTTCACATGACTTGCGATGGCTTATAGGATAATAGAAAATGTGATACAAGACCCTGAATGGACTTGCACATCAGACTGTGCTTTCTAACTTCTAGGAATTCTGTAATGACTAGCATGGAAATAAGCCTGCTGGAGACTTGAGGCCTAGCCACCCCTATCACTCCTACTGAAACAGCACCAACCAACAGCCTACACCAACTGCCAGACATGAATAATGGGAACACACATGTCAATTTACACAGCTTTCTCATGACAAGCTTTTTTCTTATTTCATTTTCTTTTTCACAGATAATACTACAGTAAACTGGTTTAGTACATTTATTTCAAAACAGATTAAGCATCTGTATTCCTGATTTGATTGTTTGGCACTCTCTACATCCTTGTGAGGGGATGCTTGAAAAGAAAAGTAAGAAAACAGACTTCTTCAAAATGTTCATCGTGTTAAACATGCAACAGACTTGGCTAAGCTCTTCTAAATCAACTCCCACCTTCAGGAGTGAGTCCAGATAAGATCAGTAGAACAAGGATAGCTGAGTCTTGTCCAAGTTGCTGATCTACCGAATTGTGAGCTAGTAAATCCATTGTTGTAACCCATTAAGATGTAAAGGTATTGTTTTATATGAAAACACTAACTGAGACATAATGTATATGTGCATTTTTAAAAATGCTAATAAACTCTCAGCTATTTATACTACCATTTGTACTAAGAAATAGCATTACAAATATCTCCATCCTCAATTAAAATCACTTTCCCATCCCTTTGGGCTAACCATTATCTTGAATTTTGATTTTTTTTTATCATTCCCTTGCTATTTTTTAATGTACACATACATATATATGCCTACAGATGTATTATTTAGTTTTGCTTTATTTTGAGATTTATAAAAATTACATCATACCATATACAACCTTCTACGATGTACTTTATTTTTCCATTATGCTTGTGAGATTTATCCACGGAGTTGTGGTGTACTCATTTCACTGCTTTATTATATGACATATTTGTCCATTTTCTGTAGATGAACATCTGTATCATGTCTGGCTTTTCAGTTGTAACATACATATATTGTTTGTTTTTTATTGTTTCCTCAGATGAACACTTTTGTAATAAACCTTCTTGTATAATTTTCCAGTTCAGATCTTCAGAAGTATTTCCATTGGTGAATATTTAGAAGAGGAATCATTAGGTGGTAAAGTCTGTGAATATTCTTTACAGGATTATGCTAAATTGTTTTCAAAATTATTTTACCAATAATTTATACTCCCAATTTATTTACCCGATTTATACTCCCATCAGCAGCATAATGATCCAAATTCTCTCCAACAGTCAATATTTCTTTCTTTAATAAAAACTATTTGCCAATCTGATGTGAAATGCTATCTCATTGTGGTCTTTACTTGCCTTTTTATAAATGTTAGTGAGGCTGAACATTGTCCATGTATTACTTGGTTATTACTTTCTTCTTTGGGAAATGCCTGCTCAAATTTTTACTCATTTTTCTACTGAATTGTTCATATACCTTTCTTCATTCATTGTTTTAATGTTTTTGTCTTCTCATCTTAATGTATGTCTCATTTACATTTAGCTAATAAGTAGGAACTCAAACTCTTCACCAAGGAAAGCTAGACAACAGAGAGTCACACACATGTCAATTTACACAGCTTTCTCATGACAAGTCTTTTTCTTATTTCATTTTCTTTTTCACAGATAATACTACAGTAAACTGGTTTAGTACACTTATTTCAAAACAGATTAAGCATCTGTATTCCTGATTTGATTGTTTGGCACTCTCTACATCCTTGTGAGGAGATGCTTGAAAAGAAAAGTAAGAAAACAGACTTCTTCAAAATGTTCATCATGTTAAACATGCAACAGACTTGGCTAAGCTCTTCTAAATCAACTCCCAGAACATCATCTAGCATACAGCACTCGCTCAGAGAGCTGTTAGAAGCCTTGAATAATAAAACAAATAAAATACAGAGCATACTTAAAAGACTTCTTCAGGCTCTAGAGACAAAATTTGAGGCACTGATATTTAAAGTTAGTAAAATTAAAATAAGAGCAAGCAGCACAGATTAAAGAAAGGTATCAGCATAAAATTAACCATATATTCATTTTTGTCATTAGTATGAACACATGATACATGATTATGCCTAATAGAAGTAAAACACCTTAACGCCTTAATAATATTGTGCTCCTATAAAACAGTGACACGGATACTACACGTCTAGAAAATTTGGGGCTCATATTCACATTGTTTCCTTGTGATAGAAATTTTTCTGTATCAGTATACACAGTTCTCCTAAAAAACAAACTTTCTTACTAGCTCCTAATGCCAAAAAAAAAAAGTTTCAGCTTCACAAACAGAAAATAGCTCTAATTTTAGCTCAAAATAAAGCTGTGTGTACATGAAAGAAATTTTAATAATATGCTAGGGAACTTGCAATTAAAAGTTTCAAGATGGGGGCGCCTGGGTGGCTCAGTTGGTTAAGCGACTGCCTTTCTGCTCAGGTCATGATCTTGGAGTCTCGGGATTGAGTCCCGCATCGGACTCCCTGCTCAGCGGGGAGTCTGCTTCTCCCTCTGACCCTCCTCCCTCCTGTGCTCTCTCAAATAAATAAATACAAATCTTTAAAAAAAATAAAATTAAAAAAAGTTTCAAGGTGGAATTGGCCCTTGTCAATGCGGAGAGAGAGGAATGATAAAAAATCAGCAGCACTTCGATGAAGGGGTTTTCAGTCTCTGCTTGAAGAGCCATTTTAATGTTCAGTAAAATTTTAAATTAGAGATATCTTCATTATGTCTCTCCTGAGACCTTTACACTACCTTTAAAGTTCATTGTCCCCCTTATTACATGTATAGAATTGATGGAAAATAATGTATTACATTTTTGTATTTGTTTTTCATTAAGAACCCGAATGCATATAACATTTATGTCAGTGACATTTTATACAAAAGTTCCCAGATATTTAGCTTCATCCTTTTTCTCACTGCCACCTTCACTCTCCCAAAACTGCTTCGACTCTCTTAAAAGTACAGCAAACATTATTATTACAAAATGATAGAAAGTTATTTAGTAAACTAATACCTGAATTTTATTTTCTACAATACCTATAGGGAGTTCCAACTGAATTTTCTCAATAAACAGAGACAACCTGATTCACAAAGCCCTGTGGCAGACAGGAGCACAACTAAGTTGATGTTCTTCATGTCAGTGTCTGTTTCCCACAGGTAGTCCTTGGGCATAATCAAGCAGTGGGTTATAAAAGCTGGAGAAGGGTTCTCACTTAACTGCTAGACTACTTGCAGCAGTGATCTCATTGATTGCTTGGCTTTACGTATCACCTATATACTAATAATTTACAGATTTATATCTTTGTCCGGGACCTCTCCTGTAATCTCAGGGCTCATATTTCTAACCACTTTTTGGAACTTTCACTCAGAAGTGAACATACCCTGAATCAAACTCTCAACTCCTTGGGGCAATCCCTCCCCATCCTATGCTGGAGCTCAGTAAATGATTCTTCTTCCATTTACTCACGCCCTATATATATATATATATATATATATATATTTTAAAGATGGTGACAGCACAAGCGGGGCGAGCAAGCACGAGCGGGGAGGGGGAGGAGAAGGAGAAGAGGCGTCACCCTGAGCAGAGAGCCTGATATGGGGCTCGATTCCAGGACCCTGGGATCATGACCTGAGCCGAAGGCAGACGCTTAACTGACTGAGCCCCCCAGGTGCTCCTACTCAGGCCATATAAGTGGGAGTCACCTTTAACTCACTCTTTTGTCACATCCCAGTAGCAAATCCTATCTACTCTACCTTTGAAATATTTCCAGATTCTAATGACTTCTCACCACTTCCACAGCTTACCACACTGGTCCAAGTCACCATACTCTCTAAGACTGGATGATTTCAAAATTCCCTAAACTGTCTTTCTGCATCTGTTTTTGCTGTCTTACCCGGGGCTCTCCTTACAACAGCCAATGTTCCTTTTAAAACACAAGCCATGCCCTTTTCTACTCAAAAACTCTGAATGTCTTTTCATTTCAGAGTAAAAATTCAAAGTCCTCGTGGTGAGCTTTAAGACTCTACACCAGGGGCACCTGGGTGGCTCAGTTGGTTAAGCGACTGCCTTCAGCTCAGGTCATGATCCCAGGGTCCTGGGATCGAGCCCCGCATCGGGCTCCCTGCTCTGCGGGGAGCCTGCTTCTCCCTCTCCCACTCCCCCTGCTTGTGTTCCCTCTCTCGCTGTGTCTCTCTCTGTCAAATAAATAAATAAAATCTTTAAAAAAAAAAAAAAAAGACTCTACACCATCTGACTCCCCGCCATCTCCCTGAATTCATGTCTTCCCTCTGACCTGAACACTCACTCTACTCTGCCATGACCACACTAGCTTCCTTGCTTCTCAGACGTGCCAAGCACACTTGTTGCTACCCTGGCAAGGAATGTTCTTCCCACAGATGACTACATAAATAACTCCTTTTGTCTCTATGTTCAGTTCTGTGTCACCACTACATGAATGAAGTAGCACTTTCTACTTTCTGGAGGCCTTTTTTTCCGTTCGTAATTTAGAAGTACTAAATCATCTGGTGGGCTCCATATTGTGCACCTTGTTGTACACTGATTAGAATGCCCTCGAGGTTCCAGTTCAAGATGGCAACACAGGAAGATCCTGAAACTACCTCCTCTCATGGGTACGTGGAATCTACAGCTATATAAATGGAACAATTTCCTCTTTAAAAAACCTAAAAACGGGCAGAGTAACCCCTTCATGTTGGGCAAACAAGACAGTAACCACATCAAAGGGAGGAGGAAAGTCTGAGATAAAAATCTCACCATAAACCCCACCCCGGCACGGAGACCCACAATCAGGAGGCAACTCAAAACCCAGAGCTTCTCCCTGAGAGGCAAAGGGTTTGTTCCTCACGTTAAGCACGCTACCATTTAAGACCAGCACCTGAGCAATGAGCTCACAAAACACCTGACTTGGAAAACAAGCTAGGCTTGTGCCTGTGAGAGTTGCGGGACTGAGGTGAACTGAGAAACACTACTTAAAGTGCTAACTTGCAAACTCACCTGTCCCAGGGTCCGGTGTAGAAGCAGCCCTCTGAAAAGCACCGAGATCATACGTGAATGAGACTCATTTGCTAATTCGGAAGCATCGGTCTGAGGGGCTGGGGCCTGCTGGGGTATGCTCCAGGGTTAGAGGCTGGATGGGGGGGGGCGCCATCTTGTTAAAGCCTCTCCCTCTGCCTTTTTAAAGCCAACAGGTGAGGCGCCTGCGTGGCTCAGTCGTTAAGCGTCTGCCTTCGGCTCAGGTCATGATCCCAGGGTCCTGGAATCGAGTCCCACATCAGGCTCCCTGCTCAGCAGGAAGTTGCTTCTCCCTCTCCCACTCCCCCTGCGTGTGTTCCCTCTCTCGCTGTGTCTCTCTCTGACAAATAAATAAAATCTTTAAAATAAATAAAGCCAGCAAGCACCATCTCTTTCCTCCCTTCCTTCCTCTTTCTTTTCTTTCTTCCTTTCTTTTTCCTTTTTTTTAAGCAGGTGCAATCGTTTCACCTCTCCCTGCCTTGCTCCAGCCAGTGTGCACCATGTTTGCATTCTCCAGAGTGCAAGTATCTCCCGGAGGGGAGGTTCTAGGTATGTCTGGTGCCCTGATTTTTATGTCTGACGACCCAGTTTTTGCAGCTGCCACCCAGGGGACACGCCTTCGTTTCCTCAATCTGGAGGCCAGGGATACCTGTGTTCCTAGGTCCCACTGGACTGTAACAATCAGAGACTGTGCTTGGCAGGCTACCATCCCCAGGGCACTGCACAGATAAGAGATTGAAACACACCCACAGCCTTTCTGTGAAAGAGGCCTACTTTGGAGCTTTGGAACGTTGGTTTTACAAGTAGGCTTCAGGTTTGGCATACATCTAGAAGCTACAGAGATGCAGGGAACATAGAGGAGGACACCATTTTTGCACTCTCCATCTTGCTCCAGGTCATGGGTATCTCCTAAAAGGGAGCTTATATACTCATCTGGAGCCCTGATTTTTGCTACTGCCTCTCAGGAAAGACCTCCAGATTGCCCAATGATGGTGACCAGCAGGGCTTCACTTGTGGTCCCAAAGGACTATATATATATTTGCATACTTTAAAAGCTGCTGCCTGAGCGTGTGGCTTCCATTCACCTTGAATCTAGAGGCTGACTGAGATCTTCCCCTGGTCAGTCACTGACTGGTCTTGGCACACCCTCAACTACGGGGAGCTATTAAAATAGATAGGCTGCTTGTCTCATAAAGATTTGAGAGACAACCAAGAGCTAGGGAAAGGTTGAATGCTCAGGTTCAGCAACTACACAAGGCTACTCCTTCAATACTGGGAGAGGTGGCTGTTTCATCTAATGCATAGAAATCAATGCTGAGCCAAACAAAATGAAGAAGCAGAAGAATATGTTTCAAGCAAAACAACAAGATAAAACCTCAGGGAAAAGAGAGAGAGAGAGAAGAACGAAAGAAAGAAAAAAAAGAAAGAAAGAAAGAAAGAAAGAAAGAAAGAAAGAAAGAAAGAAAGAAAGAAAGAAAAGATCTAATGAAATGCAGATTAGAATGCCCTAAAAGTGAAAGATACTTTGCTTGGGGACATTTGTTTTAAAATAAAGAATTGAGATCCCTCACTCAGCTTTGACAATATTCCTTTTATGTTTGCTTATTTTCTATTAAAATAATAAATTAAGCCACCTTAATTTATTCATTTCCAAATTATTTATAGAACATCAACTATGAGAATATCTTTATGATAATATTTAGGGAATTAATAAATGAGTGAACATGGTTGGACTTCTTCATCTTACCATGTAGAAGAAACAAAAGATTTTCCAAATAACTCTAAAAGCTGGCATAATGTGATGCATGTCTCAGAAGCAGGAGTGCTGCAGTAGTTTATTAGAGGGATTAAACACATCTGGTTTGGTGTATTAGGTCTTTTTGAAGGAAATAGCAAATGAGAAATCACTCCAGGAATCAGAAGAATATTAGCAGGCAAAATTTAGGGAGGGCATTCCTGGTGAACGGAAAAATGTTATCAAGGCCCAGAAGCTGGATTAGTGTATTAGGGATACAGGAAATACTTCACTTCCCTTTAATAATAGCCCAAGGAGGTTGGTGTGAAAAGAGATTCATTGGACCCATTATGTTCAATAGCCAAGATTTTTCAAATATTCTTCCTTCTCATCATAACATCTTTGGAGAAGTGCTTGTTCTCTCCTATAGGCTTTATTTCATTTTCTAAGTGGAATCACCTTAGTCTACTGACATCAACATGCATTGTTGAATACAATACTGTGAACTTTCGTCTTAAAGACAAGTAATTTTCAAATCACCAGAGTCTTGAAGCACCTGAGTGGCTCAGTCAGTTGAGCATCTGACTCCTGATTTTGGCTCAGGTCCTGATTTCAGGGTTGTGAGATCAAGATCAAGCCCCACTTTGGGCTCCACGCTGGGCATGGAGCCTGCTTAAGACTCTCTCTCTCCCTCTGCCTCTTCCCCACCCCACCCTCCATTACATGCACATTCTCTCTCTCTCTCTCTCTCATAAATAAATAGGTTCAAAACACCAGAGTCTTAATAAACTTAAGAAGAGAATAACATTGTATGCCAAAATAAGATCCTTTTTTGTTTATTAATTTTAGACATGTAATTTTAAAAACTATTCTAGAAACAATTTTATGAGAAGATATGCCAAAGTCAATAGGCAACAGTACGCCCTTATATTCAAAACAGTAATGACTGGTTTGTATTAAAATAATTAAATATACTTCATTAATATAATTAACCCAGCTTTCCTGTGGTGGGTATTGTCTAGGTATATATTTTACCTTCCTTTTACTTTCAACCTTCCTGTGTTTTAAAGTTTTAGGTGTGTTTCTTTTGAACAGAACGTTATAGCTGTTGAATCCAATCCGGCGGTAGTGATCTTTTCAGTCCATTTACATGTAATATTATGTGACTATGTAAGGATTTACTTCCATCATTTTATTATATGCAATATTTCCCCTTTGCTATGTTTTTTAAAACCCTTTTCTTCTTTTTTATCTTGTTGAATTGACTGTATGTTACCACATTGCAATTATCCCTTCTACTGGTTTAGAACAGGGGTCAGCAAAGTACCAACTATGGGCCGAACCTCACCCACCACATTTTTTTTAAGTAAAATCTTATTGGAATACAGTTACACATATTAGGGTGCATATCGCCGATGGCTGCTTTCCTGCTCCCACAGCAGAGTAGAGTAGTTGGGACAGAAAACCCAAGCCTAAAATATTTATTATCACATCTTTCACAGAAAAATGTTGTCAACCCTGATTTAAAATATACACACTACTTTGTGTTCTGAAGTTAATGAGTTTAATTTAATCATCATTAAAATGCAAAGCCTATTATTTCCAACCATCCACCTTCCATTGTATGTTGACTCTATTCAACCTGATTTGACAGTTTAATTCTTTTGATTTTTAAAACCACAATTATGAGACATTATTTATTTTAGGCTAGCCCCATGTCTCCCATCTTCTTGCTCATCGTTATTATATATATTTCCTTTTGGGGCTGTCTTTCTTCCTGAGGTAAAACCTTTAGCAGTGCCTTTGCCGTTGATGATAAACTCTCTCTCAGTTTTACTTGCCTAAGAATGTTTTTATTTTGCCCTAATGTTTGGAATAGTTTTGCTAGATATAGAATTCCACATGACAGTTATTTTTCCTTAGCAGTCTGAAGATAGCCATTATATGCTGACTGACTTCCAAGTTGAGGAGCCAGCTCTGATAAAGAGGTCAGCTGTTAGCCCAAAAGTTGTCTCCAGTTTTCTGGAATACTGATTAAATGGACGTTAGAACTCCCTTTAATCCTCATATACTTTAAGTTCTCTCAAATTTCCCATTGTATTATATTTTTCTTTCCCCAAAGTCCTATTGGTTCACTTAAAATATTTTGTATTCGTGTTTTTATTCTTTCTTCTTTAAAACATATAAAAATATATTTATAAGTGTGTGTATGTATGTGGGTGTATGTGAATTATTGAAGAAAGTATAAAGATACATAATCTAAGATATATTATTGGCCTTGTGGCTCAATAGAGAATTATTTCCCTAGTTTGGGCTTTTTCTATAAGTATCTGCAGAAAAATAAACACAGTCCAACTTTTTAAGTAGGTTCTATTATATTTCACCACATAGTAGTAGCCACAGCGAACTGGGGAAAAAATACTGTTCACCTCACTAACCCCTCAGCTTAGGTTCTGTTTCCAAACTGGCTGGGTCCAGGGACTGTTTATGCAGTATTTTGTCTCTTATCCTTCTATATATAATCTTCAGAAGCTGTAGTGCATCTACCCATTCTCTCTCCATTGTGTATATATGTTGACCTTTGAGGAATCATGGGAGGCTAGCTGCCTCTGCAAAGTTGAAACTGAGATGCAAAGGTTAAGGTGCGTGTTTTAAAACTTCTGAAATATCTCTTTCTTTTTAAAGGCTATATCTGATCCAGGTTCTTCTGTCTTTGAAAGACCCATGTTTCTGTATCATATGATCTCACTGATATGAGGAATTCTTAATTGTAGGAAACAAACTGAGGGTTGCTGGAGTGGGGGGTGAGGTGGGAGGGATGGGGTGACTGGGTGATAGACACTGGGGAGGGTATGTGCTCTGGTAAGCGCTGTGAATTGTGCAAGACTGTTGAATCTCAGATCTGTACCTCTGAAACAAATAATGCAATATATGTTAAGAAAAAAAAAAAGAAGAAGAAGAAGGTAGCGGGACGGGAAGAATGAAGCAGAGGAAATCGGAGGGGTAGACGAACAATGAGAGATGATGGACTCTGCAAAACAAACAGGGTTCTAGAGGGGAGGGGGGTGGGAGGATGGGTTAGCCTGGTGGTGGGTATTGAGGAGGGCACGTTCTGCATGGAACACTGGGTGTTTTGCACAAACAATGAATCATGGAACACTACATCTAAAACTAATGATGTAATATATGGGGATTAACATAAGAATTAAAAAAAATTAAAAAAAAGAAATACTATGCAAATTGTCAATCCCTTAAAAAAACAGAATAAATACCTACCTAGCTAAAAAAAAAAAAGAAAGACCCATGTTTCAAACAGGCTTTAACAAATATTACAACAGACGTTGAGGTAATTTTGCAGAACCAACAAATATTACAACAGACATTGAGGTAATTTTGCAGAACCCTTGCTCTTTTTAAATTGCTAACTTGGATATAGTGTCACTTTTCTGCCTAAATAAGAATAAATACTGGCATTGATTGTTACTTTTCCTACTTTCTCCTCAATTATGATCTTAACCAAACGTGATAAAATACAGATGTATATATGTATACTTAGTAACGTATATGTTTCATCAGCAAAGGCATCTTCACTTCTAACTTTAAAAAGTTCCAGGCTGAAAAAATAAAATAAAATAAAATGCAAAGGAGAAAACCTAGAACTGCAAATAATCTGAAATGAAAATTGGATGATTGATAGATGGAGCACTTGACTGAGTAGTTATGAGATAGTGACTTGTTTTTGGGAAAGAGGATTTCTTCTGCCTTGAACGGAACTGCATCAAAAACATTACTCATTGTAAATTTCTTGGGAGATGATATTTGCCAGACTGTATAGTAGCCAGTAGACTCTGGCTCAGATTCGATGACGGTGAAATAGGGATTATAAAATGACAGTTCTTGAGAAAAAAAATAATTTTTGATTTTCTTTCTTGTGTTTTTCTTATTTCTTTAGTTCACCGCAGACGATTTATTTTTGCCTTAGTTTTAAAGAACTTGATATTTGTGATTTATGCCTTTCTACTTTCAAAAAGAGTTAGGGCCACTTTACAAAGCAAGATACATATAAAGCAAGAAATTTAAAAACAAACACACAAACAAAAAGCCAATACCTAACTAGCTAAAAAATCCTGAGTTGTTTGGATCCTGTTAAAACAGGCTACATTATTCTGGCTTCTGATAGTAGCTTAAGTATTACCAAAGTAATACTACAAATTTACTGTTATAGCTATTTGAGAATAATTTAACTGAGCATATGTGCATATATGTATATATAGTCATATACCTAGTCTGAAAAATTATGAAAATACTGATGCCAATTATCTCCTCTCAAGTGAAAAAGAACAAGTGAGATAATTTTCCATCCTTATCATTTTTGCTATTTTAAAAATTTCTTTGTTGTTTGGGCAGATTAAGAAGATATTTAATTCATGGATTGTTGCTTTGTCCATTTAACAGTGGATTATTTATTAAAAACACAAAAACCAGTTTTGGCAATTAAAAACAACATAAGGAATCATGTAATCCACCAACATTTTACATCTGATATTCTTAGAGTCTCAGCTTATGACATACTTACATTTGTGTATCCCTCTTAAATAAAGAGCCAAATCAGTAGAAACTAACATCACAAGTTTAATATATTTTAAAATATAGAAATATATTTAAACAGCACATTTGAAGAATCATATAATAGACTTCCGTTTCTTATTCTTACAATGGTACACTATTTATTTAAAAATATATTAATGTACCCCCCAATATAGTTATTATCAAATTTTCTTTGATAAACTATATTTTAAAACAACATTGTAATATACCTGAATTACAAACAAAAACCATAATATTTTTGAAGCTATTTCTGATATAAGTTTTATTTGAAAAGTCCAAAAATGTGATTAATAAATGGTGCTTTATGAATATTTTAGATGAGCTGTAAATAAGCTTAACCGTGGAGCCACCATAAATTGCAAGTAATCCATCTAAATGTCATTCTTCCGAAAGTTAATGTGTGTTAAAGAAAAGCCTTAGAAGGCAAAGAAAGAAAATAAATTAATTTCAGAGGGAAGAATACACATGCACATACACACAACAGAACCTTCCCATTTGGAATTATTTGTGCTTGGAGGAAGGTTTACAAAATCCCCTTACAAAATAAGGTTTTCATTGAGCTCGTTCTCAAAGATATGAAAAATGGATTTCAGCTGTTCTTTTGAAATGGCAATTCTGTCAAAGCCATTCTGGGATTTTTGGTAATTTCCTTCAGTTTAGTTTCAGTGCTTTTACCCTAAATAAAATCCCTTGCATCACATCAATCAGCAAACTCAGTTATAAAGGAGAGCTAAAGAAAATGGCTCTGTCGGCATCTTTGCGCGCTATGTTTTATGTATGCAGTGACTCTTGTCTGTGGGGAGGGAAGTAGAGCGCATGTAAATGTTTCTTTATTTTGGACTGTTTTTAAATCTGAAAAAAATCTGCAGCAGTAGTGTTCTAGATAATAGGCAGACATGATTTATTTGAGGTAAGAAGGTTGTACTACAATTTTTTAGTGTTAACTTGGAAAGTTATGGACACAGGCTCAAGCCTGTCTCCACAGAATTCCTGAAGCTTTGAGCGCTTTGCAAAATCTACAATACACAAGCCAAGAAGGAACATGCTCCTCCAGTTACACCAACTCTGTTAAAGCAAACAGTTATAACAATTATGTGTAATCTTTCAGCCTCTATGTTCTGCCTACAGCTTATTTATTCAAATCCAGGTCAACATTTCACTTTATCTAATGAAGCAGAAACTCTGAAAGAAAAATTGTGTTTATCCAAGCATTTTTGTTTGGGTTTTTTTTTTTTTTTAGTTTTATTTCTAAATAAATATCCTATCAGTTTTCACTGGCACAACATAACCAAATGCATTCAATCTCCTTCACCAGTGATTAACATGCAAAGGAGTTCTGTCTAATTTCAGAAAATTATAAAAAAATTGTATTAGAAAAAATGTTGAAATGGAATTGAATTGGACTTAGCATATCCCATTGAAAGTTACACCAGGCTATCTATTGTGTAATAGACCTATGAAATAGATTTTATTGATAAGGCATCCACAAAGGAGAATATATACCTTTAAATAAATAAAAGTGACTATATACACAATATTGTACATAGGTACAGAGATGAAATGAACCAGACTAATTTTATGAAATTCCCTTCTTGTCTGAAAGCATACTTTTTATTATAGTCATAAACCTTAATACAGATCTTTTTCTTGTTACCATTACTACTTAACATCAGTGGCAGCCACATGAGCGCACTACCATATTTCTGTATTTTTTCAAAATGACATTGGAGCTGTCATCAAAGTACAGCACAGAGATGGCATTTAATTTGGTTGGAGCACAACAAGGCTTTGGTACATGGTCAGGAAACATCAGATGAACCTGGGAAAGAAACACATGTTTTGTTTTTTTAAGAAACAAGATAGACACTTTGTCTACAGCTTTCAAATAATATTCTTGTTTTGTCACACTATCAGGCACACCCTTAAGCTATCACTCTTCTATTTATGTTCAATGGCTGAGTTGGGGGTTGGGGACTGGTAGTGAAGGATGTATTTTAAGCATTAACACCTAGAGTCAACTCACCAGTTCTAATTATGTGTTGGGGCCTTGAAAAATATTCTACCAAATAAGGAAAACTCCTTCTATGGAATATTCGGTGGAAATTTTCCTGGGGGAAAGAACATGGCAACTAGCACTGAGTTGCTTCTGGTTAGAACAATTACTTCTATCTACTTCATGAGAAATACAAAAGTTATAAATGCAAATCAATGCAGGGACACAATGAGACTATAGAAAGATTTGAATCTAAGAATTATCTTTTAAAGGACAATTAAACAATAAATCATAAAAGTTACACCAACTCTTAATTTTCCACAGTAAAGGATACATAAAAATCACAGCAAAGTGAACTCCAGGTATAATTCAAAACTTGTTTTAAAGCAATGATTTCAACTCATCTCTACAGAATTTTTTACCAGACTGGCTGGAGTTTAATATCCTTTTACTTTCCTTCTCTCCTAGACAAGTGCCAAAAAGCACGTTCGGCTAAATCAGAAGTGCGGAGCCTCGATATTTTACAAACTGAATATCGCTCTCTTCCAAAAGCCTCAAAAGGTAGCTGTACACTGAAAGTGAAATGCTTAAGCAAAGGGTTTATTCTCATTTTGATCAGACTGGCAGTCTGCCTATGATTTGCAATCATTGAGCAAGGAGCCAGAACATGGTTCCCCCTTTCCCACCCACCTACCCTGGCCCTTCCCCCAAAGGAGTTTATGGGAAGTCCCACTGATGAGTCCTAAGGGATCCACAAAAAGCCTCTTAGAGTTTTGGCTGCACAATGTCCTGGCTGAAATGATATAGGAGCCCTGCATGTGGACAGAAACAGCAGGAAAAATGAGGTGATCTGACATGAACTTGAAATTTCCTAAGACCTCACAAAACTAAAAGTTGGATAGTTTCTACAAATTTCAGATGCAGCTTGTGTCCCTCATCAGCTTGATCTTCCATAACCCACACATACATGATTGATAACCCCTTGTTTCAATGACCTTGGCAGCTTCGCAAAGCAATCGTTCTGAAAAAAAAAAATGGATTGTTCTTGAATGGTTTCTCAAACATATTAGTCACAAATATGCTTTCCTTTAGCAACAAACATGCCTGTCTTCTTGTTTCATGTCCTTCACAGAACAAACGTACAGAGTGCACAATGCCAGGAAAAAAAAAAAAATCAAACTTCCCATGTATGCTTCAAGTTTTGCAATGACTTATGTCCCATATCCCAGGACAGTGAGGCAGAGCAGGGTCTTGTTCCAAGTCCCCATCAGATGTTTTGGGGTTTTTTTAATGTTTGTTTTTTGACACTGCCTTCTAGACTACAGCCCTAAAAGCTGACAATACGTGGTTATATATTCATAAGAAAAAAGAAAAAGAAAAACGAGAGGGAGAGTGTTTTGACAGAGTTTTTTCAATAATTAAGCATTGCTTAGCCTGAGGCAACCTTTGATACATTAGATACATATTTAATGAAGCAGAAGTCTGCTTTCTGAGTCATTGAGATGACAATATAAGGAGGCAAAGAATTTTCTGAGATATTAAGTGTCATTCCTCTATAAGCTAAGAGTGGCTGTAGCTTTGACCCTACGGAAAGACGGTGACCATGGCTATTCTTCCAAGGCTTGAAACAGCCGCATTTGTCTCTCTGTGCTTGCCTTTTGGGTCATCATGAATTCCCATAGGCAAGGCTAGATGGCTAGCGTTCGCAGAGATTCTTTTTACTGGAAGAAGTTGGAATACAACACACCCATCCTTGAAAAGCTCCCCATCCCCCAGAAATGAGATCCTGTATCAAGAAGTACTTCTATTTATAGATATAGCAAAGATGAAAGCATAACAAATCTTAAAATTTCCCCAGGAACTTCCTCTATACTTTGCATATGGCACAGAAGTAGGCAATCTCATTGGTCAAGAATAAAAAGAAGAATATTTATAAATGACCGCCTTTCAAAATATGCATTTGTTTTATCTCTCTGTTTCTCTTTACTCCAAGGTTATTTCCAGAGTTTCTGGCTACACCCACGCTCTAGTTGCCATAGACGTGCATCTTTGCTGTCTCTTTTCCAGTACCTATGATGTCCAGACCAGAAAACATCAAGTCATTCAAGGATTTAATCTGTCAATTTATATATACCATTCCTTATTCAGAAGAAAACTGGGATAGTCTTTCCATCAGCTTTAAATTTTAAATTAATTCTGAAAAAAAATAACCTCAAGAGTCAACCCACAAATTCTAATAGTTCCGTTTTTTTTGTTGATCATAAACAAGACTTACCCACAAAGATAGATTATTTTTTCCTTATGGCTACTGCTTTCCTACTGCCATTCACCAAAGAGCTACTTCTGTTGCTAAGTCTTGAATCTAAAACAATTTATCCTCTTCCTTCTATCTCGATGACATATAGTTAAAATGTTCATATTAACCGAAACATTAATTCAGAATTTTATCACATGGTCTATTGCACCTTCTAGGAGCCTCTCACTTAGTCTTCCAGAGATTGTACCTCTGCCCGATCAGTAAGTCCCACACCATAAGGCAGGTATGTCAGACTCTCAAGAGCTTTCATGAGCTCATTAGATACAGTACAACCATTTAGAGAACACAAAATCAACATTTCATTATTGTTTTCACAAAAATAAGCCCAGGTTATTAGAGATTAAATCACTGCTAAATTCCTAAATGAGGAAAGGAAAAAATGAAGATGAAATGCCACCTTAAAGATTATAAAAAATATAAGGATCATGAAATAGAAATGAATCTTCTACTTATTTATATTCTACTTGAAGAAGTTTCATAATACTAAAGTATGTTGTGGAACATTCTTAAATAATTAGAGTAAAAGCCCTCAGATGAAATTCAATAAGGACATTAGTCAATGTTTTTGCAATGATTACTAATGAATTGCTAGGTTAGAAATAGCCCCTGGGAACCTGTGTGGTTAATCATATTGCATAGTGAAGAAATCAGTACAGACTGACCACTTCAATGTGCTTACTCCAATTTTCCTAGCTGAATCCTTCCCCATTCTGGAATCAGGACTATTCTTTAAACCAGCCTGAATTTCCTGACTATACCCACAATTGTTACTTTGGCTCTAAAAAAAAAGTACCAAAAGGGCTTTAAAGAAAAAAATAATGCATTTATAGCTATAAATGGATGCTTTCCTTTAAAATAACATTTATATGATGCTTGCATCATAAACCATTTTCAATTCTATGAAGACAAAGCATACCAGAGTCTGAACTATGGCATGGTTGGTGGCATTCATGTGAGCATTGAGTGGAAAAGAACATTCTCCATCACAATAAAATGCAGCATATCCTTCTGGTGCTATAATCCAGTCCTAGAATGCACACACACACAAAAAGAAAGAGAAAAAAAAAAGAAAAAGAATAAAAGAAATCACCAAAATAAAAATAAAGTAATTCTTAAATAATACCCATATTTAGTCTGGCTAGGTTTCTCTTCTTCATCCAACAATTATTCTAACAAGACAGCTACCCTCAAGCCCTTAATTTATTTTTAAGTTGAAGTTTACAACACAAGTATAAATATTTTCACAAGAAATTGCCCTCTGTAATTTCTCCCAAGAGGTTGCTATGTAGGATATTCATAGTATGCATTAATTCATGTATTCATGAATAAAACCATAATCATTAAATAGCATTGTAAATATTGTTTAAACAGGAAATGATGAACTCTGGAAAGTTCAAGCTAACCAGAAAGGAAAAGAAGAATAAACTTAATTGAGATAATTCCTATTACTTCTTAATAACTCACTCCTGGTTTTAGAAGCCTGACAACGTCCAAAAGCTTTAATATTTGTTCCTTTTACTGTTTTTCTTTCCATTCACGTGTTAACTTTATAGTCTCTTTGGATGAAATGAATTGGAGCAAATTCTTGAGAACTGCATATGAAATTTTGGGGGAAGCCAAAAAATGGGCATAGGTTGCCCTGATTTTTTTTTTCCCCAAGAAGTAAAACTTGGTCCAAATGTAAACTTATTGAATGAATTGTGTTGAAAGTTTATCATAAAATTTTAAAATGCTTACATTTTATATTATTTTTCGATGGGATAGCCCAAATTCAATTCTGCGAATCCACTGTAATAGGATAATGCAGTCTAAAGACTTCAATTTAAAGTACCAATCCATAAAGACATTAAAAACTATTTTGGTTAAATCCTCCTCCTCACCCTGTTTGGGAAGCATATGGAAAAGACAGCGATAAAACTTTTAGGTTCGGGGAAAAAAAATTTTTTTTCTGTAGCTCTACTTTATAACAGACATTGTAGTCAAGGATTCTATTTCCTAGCCCTAGAGTTTGAGACCTTGGGGGCAAATGGAATTGCTCAAGTTAATCTGAAAAACTGGTATTAAAATTAAAACTTTGGGATATTTAAACAACAGCACCTTTTCCCACCTTCTAAATATCATAGGGTTACGTTTCTTCTTCAGTATAGTTGTTTTTTACTGTAAACCCTAATAATGATGTTTCAATGGTGGGAGGAAAATGGGGAAATAAAAATGATGTGGATAACCCACATACTGAACAGTCATATCAAAAACAATTGGTTAGTGTACTGGAAAAATTACTGACAAAGATTACGAGTAACTCCAGATTTATAATAAAAGAGAAAAGAAACACCTAAGTTGACTGTTCTTACCTGCCATCCCAGATCCCGGAAACTCACATAGAGTTCATGCTTCTTACAGGCTTGTTTTTGTTCACTTGTATTATAATCTGAAGATAAAAATCAGATTTTAAACAAATGTCAGCCTATCAGTATCCTATTATTTCTTTTGTGAGATCACTGATAAAATTAAAAAGCTGTATTTGATGTTGTAAAAATAGGAACTTGAATCTTAAAGCTAGAGCCACTTAACTAACCATGTGAACCGCAGGCAAATCACTTGTCCGGAGTTTCTTCTTCTGTAAAACGGAGTCAATACCATTTACCTTGTGAGGTTCTGACAAGAATTTGGTTAGACTCCCTGTTTTATGGTGCACAATCTGATGCCTGTCATTCATTGAGTACTGGCTGCTCAATGAATGCTCATTTATTAATTAATTCACACTATAGTAGTACTTAATATATTTCATATATTAAATATTCATGCAATATTTTTTAACATCTTCCATGAGGCAGACCCTGGGAAAGTACCAACTGGGATCTTACAGAGTTGATTTTATTTTAATAAATATATTAAACTCAGAATACTCAAAGTTGAACTTTTGATTCTTCCCCCAAAACCTGTCCAACATGTAGACCCTTCCATTTTTGACTGATGGCAGCTTTCCCAGCAAAGACAGAGAAACAGAAATAGAGAGAGAGAGAGAGAAAGCCAAAATATGCTGTTTTTTCCTCTTACTCTCACATCCAATCTATCAAGAAATCCTACACATTCTACCTTCAAATAGGTCCAAAACCCACCTACTCTTACCACCTCCATTACTATTCCTGGTCCAAGCTGCCATCATCTTTCCCCTGAATCATTGCAATATTCTCATTGCTAATTCTCCTTGTTTCTGTTCTTGCTCATCTACAACAAAGCAATCAAGTAGACCTTCTAACAAGTAACTCAAATTATATCACTGCCCAGCAAGAAGTCCCACTGGGTTTCCCTGTAGCACTAAGAATGAAATGTCCTCTGTGGTTTACAAGGCCCTATCCGATTTGACCCCATTACCTCTTTGACTCATTTCCCACTACCCTTCCTCTCTGTCACTCCATTCTGGCCGTGACACTGCCTTGCTGTTTTCCACCCGGCTCAGCTTCCTCCCACCCTCACTCTTCCCTCTCCTCCTAATGCTTTTCCCTTGGATACATATATATACACAGCTAACGCCTATAGCTTTTTCAACTTTTCATTAAAGCATCATCTTGTCAGTGAATCCTTTACTAACTACCCTATTTAAGACTGCAGCTCCCACTAAGGTATTCCTGATCTCCCTCACCTTGCTCTTATTTTTTTCCCACTTCATTTATTTTTTAATATGTCAACCCTTTTACTCATTTATTATGCACATTTCTTCTTGTCTGTTTCCTCCCCCTAGAGTGTCAGCACTGCAAGGTCAAAAATCTTAGTTGGTTCTGTTTGGTTTACTGAATATATCCCAAGTTTCAGAAACAGTCTCTGACACACAGTAGGTACTCAATAAATATTTGAGGAATTAATAAATGAATTCCTCAGTGTGTTCCACAAATGACTGGAAGGAAAGGAAATACATTATTTCCTTTACATATTTTAGAATACAATCTGAAAAACCCATAACCTTTTATAATTGTTTAAAAGAATTAAGGCTAGGGTTGCCTGGGTGGCACAGTGGGTTAAGTGCCCAACTTGTGGTTTCAGCTCAGGTGGTGACCTCAGGGTCATGAATTCGAGGCCTGCGTCAGGCTCTGTGCTGAGTGTGCAGCCTGCTTAAAATTCTCTCTCTCCCTCTCCTTCTGCCCCTCCCCCCCCCTCTTGCTTGCTCCTAAAAAAAAAAAAAAAATTAAGGATTAAAGGAGAGCCTCAATATTGCATCTGGACTAAAGTAATACCAAAGAAACACAGAGCTTTATAGAAAATCTCTGTTGTCGGGACCCTTGGGTGGCTCAGTTGGTTAAGCAACTGCCTTCCGCTCAGGTCATGATTCTGGAGTCCCGGGATGGAGTCCCACATCAGGCTACCTGCTCAGCGGGGAGTCTGCTTCTCCCTCTCCCGCTCCCCCCTCTTGTGCTCTTTCTCTCTCTCACTCTCTCTCTCAAATAAATAAATAAAATCTTAAAAAAAAAAAATTTGAAATCTTTGAAAAAAAAAAAAGAAAATCTCTGTTGTCTTCTTTGGCGTTTGTTCACACTTTATACAAACAGCATTCTAAAAGCTAACCCATTTTTATTATTTCCAATGTGAAATACAAAAGAGGAAAAAATATAGGGTTAGGGAGCAAAATAACTTATCCTCAAAGAAGACAGCTAATTTTTTCTTCTAGGAATAACTACTACGTTAACTCTGACAGTCTTCTCTGTCAAATCAGTGTAGCAGTTTACTCGGCAGAGTAGTGTGTCCTAAGATGTCACCTTCCACCTTAATTATCCTCAGCCTCTAATGAAAACGTAGGCACATCAAAAATCCATGGAGCCTGTCTTAGAGGGTCTTGTCATCCACCTCTCACAGCTACTTCAAGTAATTCTTTATTTAATTTCTGCCTAGAAAACAAAATAATGATTAAATATTGAACTCAGACTTTTTTACTTCTAGGTCAGAGTTATTCCTGCTGTGCAATTAGCTTTATTAAAACAAATTAAGGGGGCGCCTGGGTGGCTCAGTTGGTTAAGCGACTGCCTTCGGCTCAGGTCATGATCCTGGAGTCCCAGGATCGAGTCCCGCATCGGGCTCCCTGCTCGGCAGGGAGTCTGCTTCTCCCTCTGACCCTCCTCCCTCTCATGCTCTCTGTCTCTCATTCTCTCTCTCTCAAATAAATAAATAAAATCTCTAAAAAAAAAAAAAAAAAAAAACAAATTAAGTATGTAGATAATGACGGAAAATGGAGAAAGAGAATTTATTTGGAATGCGACACTCTTATTCTTTAGGTAAACTTTTTCCCTGATCAGAATGGCGCAAGGAGTTAATTTTGTCCAGGCGATGGACAAGCATATGGTAACACTAAGTACAATAACATTAAATGGGTAAGTTCTCTGTATCATTTTTAGGGAAAAGAAATTATTGATTCTGGTGTTAGTTTGATTATGTAAACTTTTTGAAATTTAGAGGGAAAAAAGTCAGCTATGCATTAGACCAGGGGTCAGGAACTTTTTTTTTTTTTTAAAGATAGTTAAGTATTTTAGTCTAAGTAGTCTTCTTCCCTTGCAATGACTCCACTTTGCCGCTATAACGTGAAAGCAGTCATAGACTATGTAAATGGATGGATACGGCTATATTCCAATAAAACTTTACTTCCGGATGCTAAAATTTGAATTTCATATGATTTCTATGGGAAACAAAATGTTATCCTTCCTCTGAGTCTTTTTCAAACATTTAAAAATGTAAAAACCATTCTTAGCAACTGTGTCATACGAACACAGGCCGCCGGGCCTTGCTTCACCAGCCCCTGCTTTAGACAATAATGGGAATATTTATTCATTCATCCTTGTCTTAATTAAAAACACTGAATGTGAATAAAGACATTGTGCCCAATAACACATACAAGTATATATAAAAAGCCATAAACTACGTATATGGTTACACGAATTCCATGTTTATAAAAAAAGAAAGTAAAACTTAAAAGTCAAAATAGATCTGTTCCATCTATGCAGGTTTTCATACAGGCTAAGTGATGTATATAATGTAACATCACATAAAGGTAACGAGCAATGGAATTTATAATAGAATCTGATTCCAAGAGTCTGATTTCATAGAGCGTTAGGACCATATGCTTATTCTGTCAGAAATAAAAATTAATGCATGAGTGAAATAAATGTTGTACCCAAACCAGCAAAGTCTGCAGTTAGGTTTACTATAAATGGTTGGCAGAATAAACTAAAGGAGGAAGGGCAAGGAAATTAAATTTATATCTCTAAAAAATAGTGATTGATAGCCCCTCGAAAATTAAAATGAAATGGACATAATGCTACCTACTACAGATTACCCTGCCCAGAAATGAAGAATTCTAACAGAAATTACTAAAATGTTCTGGTGCTACAAGGACACTAGAAAAGCATGCTGACATTCCTCAACCATAATGCAGATATTCCAAATGCAGCATTTCTTTGTTTTGTCTTTTAATGGTAACACTATTGGGAAACCAGGGCCAAAATATTGGAAGTATTGCTAAATACTTAACACAAACTTCTTTATGATCAATTTCTGCAAACAGCTTTTCTTAAAAACTTTTAAGAAGTTATTTTGTCTTAGAAAAAAATTGTGAAAAAAAACATACATAAAGATTAAAAAACCTGAACTCTACATGGGAGTTCAAAGGTCTGTCCACCAGTCCCTGAAAACAACCAACCAAATAAATAAACATGGGTTAGTTTAGCAATGAAGTGGGGGGAAAAAAAATTTTAAATCCAGACAACTCCATATACCAATATGGGTTTCATTTTTTATTGTTTAAATCTAATATTGGCTTAAGAGATGAAATGTAGATATATCTAGAAAATAAAAGAAAAAAATCCAAAATAGAATTTAACATTTAAACATGTCAAAAGCTTAAACAAGCCAAATATGATGAGATACTGTGTTTCAAAACAAAAGAAGTGTTAGTATTCTCATGCTCAGTTCCCAACAGAAAAAGGAGACAAAGGAAGTCAGCACCTAAGCATCGGGATTTTCGCTAATTTATAGAAAATGGAAATGACAACTGAATGAAGGTATAAGAGGTAAAGAAGCAGGAATAAAGCTATAATAAACTATTTAATAATGTAAATTTTGATATGGCCCTGGGGGTAGAGGAATTCAGGATAAACCCCAAACACATAACAATCCCTTCAAAGATGAGGGATTTAAAAATGCTACTACTGGGGCGCCTGGATGGCTGTCATTAAGCGTCTGCCTTCGGCTCAGGTCAGGATCCCAGAGTCCTGGGATCAAGCCCCGCATCGGGCTCCCTGCTCCACGGGAAGCCTGCTTTTCCCTCTCCCGCTCCCCCTGCTTGTGTTCCCTCTCTAGCTGTGTCTCTGTCAAATAAATAAATAAAATCTTAAAAAAATAAAATAAAATAAAAATGCTACTACTATTCTATCTTAATCACCATCTTCCATATCCAGTGAATTCCTTGATTGAATTTATGAACAACCCACTAAGAATTACTGTTATTGATTTGTGTAGGAATAACTGTATTTGTCTATGTGTAGAAATGTCTGACACAGAACAGATACCACAAAATAATAACTATCTGGTATGTTTGCTTAACTCTGCTTAGCAAAGTGTCTATGTGGATGATCCAGCTAATATCTTCATCTTTGAGCTTACTGACAAAAACTGTCCACAAACCTGAGTTTCCAACTGCTTACCAGACATCTCTAAATAAAAGCTTCCTGGATGCCTCCTACTCACTATTTTTACTTCTGACCTTACACTCTTAAGATGCTCACTACTGGGTTCCTGGGTGGCTCAGTCAGTTAAGTGGCTGCCTTTGGTTCAGGTCATGGTCCCAGGGTCCTGGGATCGAGCCCCACATTGGGCTCCCTGCTCAGGGGGGAGTCTGCTTCTCTCTCCCCCTCTGCCTGCCACTCCCCCTGCTTGTGCTCTCTCTCTCTCTCTGTCAAATAGATGAATAAAATCTTTAAAAAAAAAAAATGCTCACTACTTTGGTAGTGAGCATTTTGGATTACTTGTCATCTAGTGGCCCAAGTAAGAACATTTGGTAAGTTTCTTGACGTTCTTTCTTTCTCCCTCATGTCCTACTTTAAATTGGTCCACAAAGCCCACTGACTGACTCATTTTTAGTCTAGATAACCTGTTAGAAACCCTTTGCTCTCTTGGTTACCTCATACTTCCTCAACATCCTCTTCCAGTAACTTTGTCCTTGGATAACAATTCACCCCTGCTCCCCTCCTCCATCTCTGACCGTAAGTCTCTGTCTCTTTTATGGAATTGCTTTTTCTCCTTGCCTATACTTAAAGGACTAATCCTCCCATGGGAGGCTTCATTCCTGATTTTTTTCTTTTACTGTATTTTCTATGGCACTGCCAAGTCCTATGCTTCATCTGAGCTCATATCCATATCTTTTTCCTATACCTTCCACTTATTCTTAACACTCCCAAACCAGAGTCCTGTCTCATCACCACCTGCTGGTCCCACCCACATGCTTTGGTTTCCATTTCCCTTTCTTCAATGTATAATCTTCACTGCTTGGAGTGTTGGATTAGATTCCTAATCATTATTTGGGCTTTCAGTTTCCTCTCTCGGCATCCCATCTTTCACTCTGATGCCAAATTTAACTTTTTAAAATGCATATCTGATTATGGCACTCCTTTTTCCAATTGCCTACATGAAGACACCATAGTTCCTTATTATTGCATACCTTAGTCTTTATAATTTGGTTCCTGAATACTTTTCTAGCTTTTCTCACACCTCTCTCACAAGAACACTTGCATGCCCAGCTATTTAACATGGATACATAGCTCTGTAACTGCACATCAGTCTAAAATGGCCTCACCCACCCTTCCATTTCTGGAAAATGTCTATTCTTTCTCATATAAGTCTCTCAAGAAGTCTTTGGAGCCATACCTAGGTGCTGCTTAGGTGCTCTATCCTTCCTACTATTGAGTACCTTATACCTACTCTAATAGAATTGACCTCTTAATAATTACTAATGCTCATGTCTTTCTTATTGTCTGTGGGAGTGCTTTTTAAGAAGCAAGATCCTTAGCTATCCATCTTTTATCAGCATATAGTTAATATTGTGCTTATCACACAATGGATGCTCGTTTAATATTGAATAAATCTATTTTACAGTAAATCATGCCCAGATATATTCTCTCTAAACAGAGACTTGGCAACAGACACAATGCATTAATGTCTATTGACACATTTATTTTATATTATATAATTAATTGCTCAGGTAGATTAATTAAAACCTCTAATTAGTTAAATTAGTTAAAACCTCTAATATCCTTCTTGCTTCTGAAGTCTCAAAGGCCAAGAAATTCCAAAGCTAAAGAAATACCAGGAGTATTGGTACTTTTTAGGAAGAGAGCTTCTACTTTTCTCTGATGTAACAGTTGAACTATTTATGTACCAGTTCTGAAAAACCAAACCATATGAACTCATTTAAGAAGTAACAACAATAATGGCTAACACTAAATAAGCATGCACCACTGTTCTTAGTTCTTTACACATATTAATTCATTTAATCCTCACAACTCATGTAATCTCATCCTAGGGGGCAGATACTATTAACATTCTCACTTTACAGATGAAGACACAGAGGCAGAGAAAGGTGACATTTTGTCCAAGATTATACAAATAAGAAGTGGTGGGGGCGCCTGGGTGGCTCAGATGGTTAAGCGTCTGCCTTCGGGCTCAGGTCATGATCCCAGGGTCCTGGGATCGAGTCCCACATCGGGCTCCCAGCTCAGCGGGGAGCCTGCTTCTCCCTCTGACCCTTGCCCCTCTCATGCTGTTTCTCTCTCGCTCGCTCGCTCTCTAAAAAAAAATAAAATCTTTAAAAAAAAAAAAAAAGAAGTGGTGGGCCCAGGATTAAATGACAAAATGATAAATAGATGATAGATAAATAAATGTACAGGTAGATAATATAGACACCAAAATTGCTGTTTTAGGAGGGATTTCCAAAATTTTTGTGGATTCAGGGCACAAGTAACAGTTTTTAGTGTTAATTATTATAGAAATCAAATGGATCAGAAACATTCTCACATGTGCAGCCTTGTAAGATTTTCACTGTAGCCTTGATCTTGAGAGCCCCAATTTGGAAACAACAAAATGTCTTTTAAGAGTGACATGACCAAATAAACTCTGACAGAAGCACTGTTGACTATATTGCAACCATTAAAAAGAGTGAGGTCACTCAATTTGAAAGATGGCAGAGACATATTTAAAAAAAAAATCCATAAAACCAACTCTATTACATTCTGGAAAAATAAAAACTATGAGGACAATAAAAAGATCAGTCATTGCTAAGGGGAGGGAGGAATGAATAGCCAGAGGAAGGAGGATTTTGAGGGCAGTGAAAGTACTCTGTATGATACCACAATGATGGATATATGTCATTATACATTTGTCCAAACCCACAGAATGGACAACACCAAGAGTGAACCCTAATGTAAACTATGAACTTCAGACAATTATGGATTCATCCTTGTGATTCATCCTTGGTAAGAAAGGCACCATTCTGATGAGTAATGTTGATAATGGGGGAGGCTAAGCATTGCGGGGTAGGGGTATATGGGAAATCTTTGTACCTTCCTCTCAATTTTGTTGTGAATCTAAAATTGCTCTAAAAAAGAGTCTTTAAAAATACATGAGATATATCATTTATGTAATTAAACACACATAATAAAAATATATTCTCCAAAAGAGATGTATATATGGGGGAAAAGATTTGCAAGTATAGGTACCATGTTGATCTAAGTGTATCAGAGTAACCTATCTCAAAAGGATTTAGGTGATCAAGAGAGAACTTTAGTATTATTAAATATTTTCTTTTTTTTGTTTTTGAAGATTTTATTTATTCACTTGAGACACAGAGAGAGAGAGAGAGAGAGCATGAGCAGGGAGAGAGGCAGAGGGAAAGGGAGAAGCAGGCTCCCTGCTGAGCCAGGAGCCTGATGTGGGGCTCGATCCCAGAACCCTGAGATCATGATCTGAGCTGAAGACAGATGCTTAACCAACTGAGCCACCCAGGCACCCCAGAACTTTAGTATTATTGATGATTTGATTATCTTTAAATAATGAAAATATGTATTAATTATATGATATAAAACATTCTAAAGAAATAATTATAATTAATTGTTCTTTCTGATTTTGATTAACATCTGTTTGTCCAAGTGGCATGAGTTTATGTTATATATATTAGGCAAAAGACACTACCTATCAGAGTTGAGGATAAGTAGAGAATGTCTCCATTTTAATGACTTTTTGAAAGACTTGGCCTAAGAAATCACCATGGTTTCAGGTAGGGCCACTAAGGATTGGCTTCACTTTCAACAATCCCTAGTATCCAGCACACAATCAGCAATCTTTGCAAGCAGTTCTGCAGCGGACCAGGACTTGCCATTTGTCTTATTAATTCTTCCAAATTCTTAATACTCTATTCTTTTCAGCACTCATATAGTCCTTAGAAGAGCATCTTGCTCTCAGTAGATTCTTTAAGACCTTATCAATCTAGTACGTAAAGCCTTTTTAAGCTAACGAAAAAATTAGCTATTACCTCCATTTCCTTTCCTCCACACCCAAATTCAAATAAACATCCATTATGCTGCCTCCTCATGAAAGAGGCAATATCTCACACAATATGTTTGCTCAATCTCCTTGCCAAAAATCTCAAGAGGAACAAAGAAGGACAGTTTCTGCTGAAAATCTGGGGGCAGTGTTTCTGTGTATATTCACCTGAAAGGGGAATTTAGTTTTTTCCATTCAGCGGACACATTAATTTATTTAACAAGTTCCTGTTTTGTGCTAGACATTGTTCTAGGCTTTTCCATAGGAGTATAGAAGAACAAAGGATCACTGAGAGTTGGAAGGCAAGACTCTTTGAAACAGGAAAGAAATTGGGTAGAGAAAGCAAGAATGACCTGGGTTTTAATTCTCCTGCACTAACTGAGACTTTCGACATTTGACACATGCTTTGCAGAAAAAAATGCAATCAGGCAAACATCTAATACAACTCTCTTCCCCCCCCACAGGCTTCTCTCTTAGCAGTGTAGTCTTCAAACAGTATTTTATTGTAAAGGCTTAGTACTATTGCAGCATTTATTATTTATATTTGAATAATTTTAAAATTTCACTGGCATTTCAAGTTTCCTAAGTATCAAATTTTGTGTTTATATTAGCATTCCCTTTCCTTAAGCCCCTGTCTGTTAGGCCAAATCCTATGAGACTTTTTCCCCGTCTGCTTGATTACTACCTATTGAAAGGTTATGTCTCATAGACACAAACCAGCTACTTTCTTTCTTATTATCAAAATATGGACATGCTCCAAAACTATCTACCACATATTTCACAGAAATGGCTGCCAATGACAAACTTTTTAAAAAGAAAATATTGGTCTATATTAGAATAATTTTGTACTCTAAATGGTGTTAGGAAACTGGTGAAAAGTTACATGATTTCTGCTCCATGTGTTTTATTCATCTCTAGTTATAGAAGTACATTTGTTACTTGTGGTCAGAAAGAGAAGATAAATAGAGTTCACCAATAGGGAAAAGGACTTTGATGATTTCAGTCTCTGGAACACCTCTGCCACAGTCCTTGTGAGCTCCAATAATAAGTATGCGACTTACACTTTTCCCTTTGTAATTTCCTCAAAAATTATTCACTATTCTATTCATGATTTAACAAAACTTTTTCTTAATGCAGTCTGCTACATCAAATTAAAAACATTTCAAGCAATTTCAGAACCATTCTACATGAAAAGAAAAATACACAACTTTGACAGGCTAGTATTTACAGGGAAGAAAAGGTCTTAGAAAGTTATTTTTCTCCATCTTTCATATTAAGCAATTATAATTTTTGCCAAACTAAATATCTTATGAAGATCTTTATAAAATAGCTTTGTAACAAGGCACTAATATCATGTTTTACTTTCAAGTGAAAAATATGGTTAAACTTATTTGTTAGGAAAACTATTTTAAAACATTATATATAGCATGTAATTCAGTATAATGTAATTTCATATAGAAATCTTCCCCATTTCTGTTACTAAATACATCAAATAGACTTCTATCTAACATGATTGTCCTGGTGCTCATATTTTAGGAAGATTCCAATGAATTCCAGTTTAGTATTTTTGTTGAGAGTTCCAGGTGCAAAAAAAAAAAAATTATATATATATAGTTATGTATATATAACTATATATATATATAACTATTTTTTTGTTTTATTTATAATCATTCTTACCTAACACTCATACACATTTGAGTAATAAAAAAGTTGCAGTATGATTTTTCAGTTTCAAGTGACTGGGGAAAAAAATGAAGATTTCAGGAATAATGGCAAATACTGTCTGAATGTGTCTTTTTGGAAGAGTAAAGCATTCTAATTTGCTTGAATACCATATGTAGGGATCGTGTCTGTTTTGTTCACCAGCTCATCCATTGGGCCTGGCAAGTACACTGCATATGGTGGCCATTAACATAGAACACATATTTTTCAAATGAGCAAACATATTGTACTAAATTGGGATGTTCTAGGATAAACTTTCCCCTTCAAACAGATTTATTTTTTAGAGATAAAGAAAATTTCTTGGAATAAAATAGCCATCATTTTCATTTAAGAACAGCTTATGAAAATCTGTTTGCAGCCTGGACGAAACAAGGTACTTATTGGTATAAATAAAATGATTCAATAATTTCAGATTTTGGCAGTTAGATTCATTCAGATTGACTGTACTTTTATCTCCTCTTTTATCAATTGATAGATTAAATTGTGAGCACATTAGGATCATTGTGCATCTGTAATATTTTGTTACTAGATTTTATACACATGTGTGTACGTACACACACACACACACACACATAAAGTAGATTATCTAGATAACAGTCTTCCAAATAATTAATGGAAATGTAAATATTACCTCAATTTCTGTATAATCTCTGCTGCTTTTATTGTCAGAGAAAATGGAAACTGCATGATTCACATGTATCGTCTTAAGTACTAAAGAAATCTCTTTATGTTGAATTTACCTGTTGCCCATCGATGTTTGAGAGGCCCCGAGGAAGTCAACTCAGCAAGTTGTGTAGTTGAGTTTTGGCTAGACTTTGTTGATGTAGCCATTTCATAATTTTATTACTGCCAGCTTGATTTTAATTTGAACTGAATCTTTCAACATACAAAGGCAAGTCATGTATATTTTGAAATGAATTACTGAGTGATTCACTGATGAAACATTCTGAGGATGTTCGAAGCATTGCCGGATGATTTAATAGACCAAACAAAGGTATAGCCAGAGGGTAAATTTATTGTGGCTACTTGATTTGCAACATATGACCCCATAACTCTCTGTGCACAAGGGTTGCTCTGGCTTTATCTTACCTCCAACACTGGACATTCTGGAGGAGTCCTGATGAGAGCTGGATTTATTGCGGTGTTGATTTTTCCGTTTGTTAGCTGCTCTCACGGATCGAAGAAGTACCTCGCTTGCCTTGAAGAAGGCCACCATGAACGGTTGTTTTGACTGAGGCCCATGTCTTCCCACAAGACCAGCGGATTTAACATTGATACTGCGTCCTAGAACAGAAAGCACAAGCGCTTGGTTTACGAGAAAGAAAGTTTACCTGATGTGAATGAATTCTGAGGGTGCTTTGAAAAAGTAACATTACTTTTTAAAACATTATCAGAATGTTTTCCTTGCAGGCCAAAGATTTTTATAAACACTGAAAGCTTGCCGTTACAGACAATTATCCATGCTTGGTTTTACATTTTGCATCATTCTTCACCACAGAACGCCCTCGGGCTTCGTTCACTAACTGATCCTTCTCAGACCTGGAAGTCAGCAGTATTTTAAATGGAAAGGCTTCACTACCATCAGCCTGGAAATGTCCACATTAAATAACAATTTCAAAAATATTAGCTATGGGCTCTTCTGCATTAAATGCCCTATAATTTTCCTCTAAGTGATAAAAGCTGAATGGCTGCCTGGCTGTTTCCACTTTCTCCAGCTTTTTCAAGCCTTGCAAGTGTTAATTAGTGCTGATAGCCTTCCCCCTTCACCTCTGGCCTGTGCCCAGCAAACTTGACAAAGTTATGCTCTACTTAAAGCTCTTCACAGGTCATTCTAGAAGCCCCTGCTGGAGATGGAGTTTTGCTTTAAATTCCAGTTCCTTCTCAACATAAAGTATTTTGAAGTAATCATGGCAGTTTCAGAGTTCCTCCCTCTCTGAGTTTGGACACACCTGAATGTTTACTGAAAGGATTTCAAAACTTGTTAACCAACCTGGAAACTCTAAGAAAGAAAAGTTCCAGATGAGTTTGGAGACTCACTTTTGTCTCTAAACCAGTGTGCACCCCAGACCCTTCCGAGCCACTGGGGTGGTTGTGTATCAGAGAATGATTGCAACCGCAGCCTGCGCAGGAATGCGTTAGAGGTCAAGGTGTCCTAGAGGCTAGAAATAGATGTTGATAAAGAACCTCTCCCATTGGGTAGTAATAATAATACTTACAGTAATGCCAAAGGTATTTGGAGCACTTGCTATGGATGTGCTAGGTATTTTTCTAAGTGTTTTCCATGCGATATTTAATTTAATTCTACAAATACTCTAGGAGTTAGGTATTACTATTTTCCCCTTTCTACAATTCACTGTTGTTATGCTCTTCTAATTAAAAAAAAAATCACTGAAAATTATATATAATATATAAATAAAATAATAGAAAATAAAAATAGAAAATAAAATATATATTATGTTATATATATATAATCATTGGCTGATATGTAGTTCCATGAAAATCGCCCAAGGAGGATGAACTATTTAACCTTAGGTTGTAAATTTAGTTGAGAATTACTAAAAACTCATGAAAAGTTTCTACTCTAGATACAGAAGTTACCAATCTTTTAAGAGTAATATATAATGTGGTTTGAAATATGTGCATGATTGACTCTACCTTGCCCCCTGAGAGATGTGCATGTTTTCTTAAAATATTTATTCAGTAAAGACTGTGGAGTAACCTCAGTCCATTATAAGACCTAACCCACCTTAGAAGAAAGAAAAGGAAAACAAGTCCTTGAAACGGCATCAATGGCATTTTAGCAAATAAACTCTTGCTCTTAACAAAATTTATTTTGGCAGCATAAACACTTTTGTGTATACTTGTATTGTGCAGAGACCTTCTACCATCAGAAAAGGAGACTGTGTCATGTGAGGTTGTGCAGCTGTTGGGAGTGACACAGAGGTCCTTTAAATGTGGAGGTATTGGTTAAAAAAAGAAAAAGAAAAAAAAAAAAGACTGTGCGCTAATCCAAGCAGCATCCGTGGCCTCATCGATTGTCCTACAACGTATCGGAAAACTCGTTCCATTCCCACAATTATTAAAAGGGTATCTGCCTCACAAACACCACTACCATCCGTCCTCCTGAAGAAAGAACTTACAAATAATCAAGGCAGTAAACCTTAAACAAATAAACATATAGGTTTCTCTTTTAAATGCAAACTTACGGTGGCTCTCTGCCAGAGTCTATATTTCTTAGAAAAACTCTATCACTGGCATAAATGAAAGAGGCAGTTTGATTTGTGGTCAGAGCAGTTTCCATTCTACTTCCACTGTAACAAATGTATTAATTCAGCTCAGACTTCCTCCTTCTGGCAGCCCTTTTGCTGTAAAAAGAGAAATTAGAAGTTCCAGCCAAATACCATACCTTGAACTGACCCACTTCAATACATAAACACTTTTACAACATGTTTATTCAGGTGTAGCACTTGAAATTGGTTTAAGATGTTTCCAGTGACAGAGAGCTCAGCAAAAGAAAAAAAAAAAAAAAAAAGAACTGAGAAACTTGACTGTTACGGAAAAGAATAACTGGTGATCTGTTCTTCAAAAAAAAATTTTTCTCTCTTAGAGTACAACATAAAATGTATTTGTTGCGCGTTTACTTTCATTTTTTAATGAAGTGTTAATTTAACAGGAACTAAATTTTTACTTGTATACATCGATGACTGCAGAAATCATTTTTAATATATGATCTCTCTAATACTAAAATAGGTTGCCACAAGATGTTCACAAATGGAATAGAGGTAAAATTAGTTTTCCATTCATTACAACACACACTGCCCCTTTTATAATTAAATAAGCACTTAACGCAAAGTTCCAAGTTTCCTTGGGTTTGCAAGAGAGTTTCTTTTACTATCATCCTAAAACTTTCAATATTGTCACTTTTATCTGTGGAGAAATAATACTGCTCTAAAGATTTATGTTCTGAAAATTGTAAAGATGTGTGTATGTTACAAATACGGGTTTCTTGGGCTTTACAAAGGTGGATATTGTGTGTGAAGCAAAGTACTCTTCAAACCAATGTGAACTCCCTTTAAAATAACTTTTGATATTATTAAGTTTCCTCTCAGTTTCCTTTTTACTTCAGCAATGAGGTGACTATTAAGATTCCATAAGTTAATGCTTGCTCAGTTACTCTTGGTCTTGAGCTCCACCAAGAGAACATTAACTATGTGACCTGCTCCTTAAGACACAATATACCTGTACTGATTATGTGAACTAAACCTTTTGAATGGCTGAGCAGTTGTTTTCACTAAAAGTGTTAATAGGAACCCAGACTATATTGCATGTATTGAAAATAGTAAGTCTTTTATAAAATTGATTTGAATATGTTGCATTTTATTAGTAAATGTACAGTATGCTTTAGATACTGCAAATGTACAAAGTGGCCATACCTAAAACATTTTGATTCAGGAAAATTATAGGTAGGTGTGTATCACCATGGTTTTATTTTTCAAAGGTGATCCTTATGTTTGATTTCTAATTAAAACTTATAGACATATAAGGATTAAGGATTGAATATACCGTGAAAATGGAAATGGGGTTGAGTAATGAAAAGAATATTAAATAGAAGGGTGATGAGCTTGAACCCAGGCTTCATCCCCTTAGGATTTAGACATGCCTAGGCATGGCTAGGACATTGCTAGGTTTAATTCACCAAGCACAGAGTATAGAACAACATCATGGGAAAGAACTCATCCTAAGAAAAAGGTGAATCCAGAATGTATAAATTCAGAACAATGCCCCAGGGTGTTTAGGGAAAAGAAACAATTTGAGCAGCAAATATATGGGTATATTATTTCTCAGTTTTATTAACTACAGAGTGAGTAAAGATGGGCTTTAGGATGATATCTTCCAAAGAAATGATTATTCTTTTCACACAAAAATCAAAAGGGAAATATCTGAGGCTGGGGTTCTAACCTGCTCAATTTTGTCATTACTGAAGCTGGAGATTGGAGACTTCCAGACCTGCCACTCTGACCTTCATGCCTTTGTCTAAGCACGGGGGTCAAGATATTGTATTCACATGTGCCTAAGGGCACAACTAACTATTTGAAATTTACAGTCATTGAGAAGGTAGAGTGGCAAACAAAAGATCTATCCCAAACCTACTAGTTTTGTATTTCAGACCAATCTTTTTGGAAAATGTGACTTTCAAAATGTTTATTTCTTTAAAAAGAGCCTTATTAAAGGAGGCTCTGACATAAAGCAGCTCTTTAAAGGCATGTTGATATTATAAGGATAAGTGGTTCCAAATATGAGCATTTAATTTCCCTGCAGAATACACAGTTTGAAAAACATTCATTTGAGGATTTATCAGTCTAAATGTTGATATCGCTCTAAGATGTTTGCATAAATTCCAGTTTGTTTTTTCTCCTATAAACCCACAGTAATTGACTGCATAACCCAAAACACCTGGGATGGAACTTGTGCCTAAATTACCTTTCCTTCATTTCAAAAAAGACTCTTGCAGCATCCTTTATGGACTATTTCATAGAAGACAAACCAGTGCATTGTTTCTCATCCACATATCCTCCTGATCTGCATTTACTTTCAATCTGTGATTAAATTTGATTCTGGTGCTCCTAAATTATAGTTTCTCTGACTCTAAATTATACTGGAATTTTACCCTTTTTAGAAACAGATGATTTAAAATGTGCAGAATTCTCTACCCACCATACAGACTAAATCATCTTTATATCAGATTTTAAGGAATATAGGGAAGGCAGAATTTTGTCTATTTAAATTCCACATATATTTTAACTCAAATTAACTTAAATTAAGCATGTTGTAATCTAGCTATAAATTTCAACTCTGTTACAATTTGATAACATTTCCATAGTTTCTAGTTTTATAGTAAAAACACTGGCCTATTGCCAGATATAAGTACATGGATTTGCAGTATCACAAACAGAATTTTATGTTTGTGCTCAAAACTTTCTTATTTTCAAGATGGTTTACATTGCTTATAATCTCAAACAAAAGCAAGGAGAAGCTGGGATTTTAAACTATTTCAGTGATACTGGAAACTCATAGTTAAGAGGTTGCTGGAAAAGCTTTGAACTTTAGAATGCAAGGTAGTAAGATCTTTGATTCTTCAAAGTAATTCTGGGACTCTAATAAGCTGGGCTCTTCATGCAATGCCTTTGCTAGATGTCTCCGTTCTCTTTTTTATACTGACATTTAAAAGAGTAAATTAAAAATAACCACTTTATTTTATATTAAATATTATATATTTATAATTATATATTCATTATGAAAAACAAAAGAAAGGACAAATGTCATAATATATGTGAATTGGATAGGACTCTGTGGCTGATAGTGAAAGAGAGAAGACACATCAGAGGTCTGAAATCCATGGAGGGCAACTGGGAACCATATCCTGACACAGTGACATAAAACTAGGAGTTGAGAATTATCTGCAGACAAGAAATGCGGTTACAATTCCTGGAAACACAGCAGTAGAAGAATTCCATTTTCCTCTATGACTGGGGTATGTGAAGGTTAAAGAAGTTTAAAGGGGGAAGATAGTTTTTAAAGAGTTGAAATTTGGGGGGCGCCTGGGTGGCTCAGTCAGTTAACTTGTTTCAGCTCAGGACATGATCTTAGGGTCGTGAGATCAAGCCCTGCGTCAGGCTCCATGCTAGACATGGAGCCTGCTTAAGATTCTCTCTCTCCCTCTCCCTCTCTTTCTGCCCTCCCTCCTCCCCCTCTCCTTTTCTTAAAAGAAAATTTTTTTAAAGACTTGAAATTTTTTCTAAACATTTTGTTGAAGGCACTGTAATGCCCCACAATTTGAGAAAGTGGTGGGGATTAGAAGAAAAAAATAGAGTGTTTGGTTAGAAACATTGGCATGATGAGTCAGGGTGTGATGGGTAGGGGTGGGGGATGCAAAAAGTTGAGAACTGCAGCTCATGAGACTGCAGGAAGGAGGGCCTGGGGCAAGAAACCTAAAGGATCAGGGCCAGGTTTGTGCCTAGTTGTGGAAGCTGTCCAGAACATTCAAGTGTTTTATTGCACCAAGGGTGGGACTGAGGTGATGGAAATGATCAGTCTCCTTCCATGGGACATCATTCTGAGATGAGGAAGCTTACTGTCTCAGGCTTGACAAGCCCAACAAACGTCTTTGACTCAAGCCTTATTTTCAGCTGGTGGAAATATGAATCTCAAACTAGGAACTGCAGTTTACCTTCATATAAGCACTTACTTTTTCATAGCTCTTTGCTTTATATATAGCGCCTTTCCCCTGAGACCCTACAAGCTTTACAGACATCATCTGTCACATGTTCCCAGAAGATTGGTTAGCAGTTGCTCTGACAGTCCTCATTTATTTTAAGAAAGCAGAAACATTCTTTTCACAAAACCATGAAAAGAGTGAATTATTTTAGTCTTTTTTCCAGTTATTATGGGATTTTTAAAATAAAAAAGTGCACATACACACACACACACGCACTTCTTTCCTTTAAAATCATAGATTTAAGTAAAACTATATAACGAAGCAGAGTTTCAGCAGAAATCAACCCAAAGGTCTTTAGAAACTTTTTGGATGTGTTATCAGTGGAAAAAGCTTTTAGAATTCAAACTCATTTTAGTTTGTTTGATAGCAAATGAAAATAATTTAATTTCACACTTCATTTTATCTCTAGTGGGTGAAAGTGGTCTTTGAAATGAACTTAATGCAGTTACTTGGGAAACTGATGAGTGTCTAAAGGAAACATTCTTTTTTACCAGCTTGTATGATATATGATTCAAAAGAATCAGACAGAAAAGCATGGCTCATTAAATGTTTGATCTTTCTTTCCAGTTTGATAAACAACCTGTGAAATGATCATAAGCCACTTCCAGAATCTTTAGTCCATACCACCAAAATGAAAGAAAATTTTGACACCTAATAAAAGAGAGTGAAGAGAGTAAAAGGTATTTTCCAAAATCTGCAATGAAGGGCTGATACTGAGATACCTAATACATATACCATGATCAGTGTCTACTTTTGGAAAAAAAAAAAAAAGAGTTAAGACTTTTGGGATTTAATTCTTTCCTTCACATATGAAGGTTGGATCATAAAACATATGTTTGAGTGAAAAAAAGCAGAACTTTTCTTCACCAGTTTCTCATGTCTCTGGCTCTGGCAAGAATATAAACTGGCCTGCCTCACATAAAGGACCAGTCACACCACCATGATGCCATGATGTTCCCCAGAGTAAAAACATCCTTCTGAGCTGTCTGCATACAAAATAATAGCTGGGTTCCAAGAGTGGTACATTGTGATCATCCTGAGTCAGCAGTAGCATCTGATTTCATGGCCTAAGTAGATCTTTCATATTTCTATCAGCTATAATACTTCAGAGAGAAATCATGTGAATACTTCCACATATACATATAACTGGTACCCAAAAGTAGTAATAAGCATGCCCTCCCAAAGGATCAAGAAAATTGGGAATTGAGAAGCTTAGCTCGTTCAGTACTTCTAACGACAAAACAGCTGCCTTCTCTTGACATAGATTCATATGCTTCATATTTACCCTGTACAATAAGACAAGGGTTACATTTTAAAAATGAATAAAATAAGACTCAGAGAAGGATCAGATTTTTAACTCAGCCCTGTGAACCCTAAAGTAGTATGCCATTCTTTTAAGTACATAGTCTTCCCCTTTGTTAAAAATTGGTTGGGGCTCTTGCTTTGTTTTGAGTCTCTGCTTTCCACCTTTGGAAGACTGGAGGAAAACCATCCGTCTCAGATCTGTCAGTGATACACACATGGTGTCTGGAAGAACAGTGTTATAGCTACTGCTATAACAAGGTCGGACTTTCCTCAGTAAGCAGGAACCTAAGGATTCAACACTCCTTGCCAGCCATGAAAGGGCGGGTGGTTTCCTCAGTTTCTATTCCACTCAAATTGAAACTTGTCACACTACAGAGAAATTAGTATGCATTTTTAAGGAGCTGGGATATGTCACTTCCCTATCAAAGTATTTTGCCTCTACTTTCAAATTTTGATCATCTCTTGCGACACAACTATGGGCTCTGGGTTGTCATATGCTTTTGTTTCTCTTTTGGTTTTCCTCTCTCACACATGCGCTCTCGCCAGGTGTGACAAATTTGAATTCTCAGCAGCACAGAACATGGTGACTGCTCATGCCTTATAGCGACTAAACTTCTCTTTTCTTCCCATTGTGTTCTCCACTTATGATGCAAAACCAACCCTGCTGTTATTTTTGAATATGTCTTTAAGAAATATGGGTCAGTGATAAGTTAAACGCACAATGGAAAGACCAATGGGAAAGACAGAGTTAACTCTAATGGATGGTGAGAATAAGAAGAATCTCATATTCTTCATGGCCCTAAATCAATATTACCATGAAAATATTTACCCCTCAGATCATTAGTTAAACCAGAATTAGAGTCTAGAATCAGAAATATAACAAACAACAAAAACTGGCATATATTCCTGACATTGGCATTTGTTTGGCAAGATTGGTGATCCATAGTTACTGTTCTGAATTAGGGAAAATCAAAAACAGAAATACAGATGTAGCCAAACGCTTCCATATCCCTTTTCATTAAGGGCAATCTAAAAAATGGTAAAGTACATCTTTCACCAGATAATGAAGCAAGACTAACTAACTCCTGTTTGTCTCTGCTTACTTTAAATCATTGATTTCAAAACTTTTTTTATGTATGTTTTTGAGTTACGATGCTAAAATTTGGATAAGCAAATTATGTTTACCATGTGTCTCTCATTGAAATACATACATACTATAACTTAAAGAAAACTGCCATTAAAACCCAGTTTTCAAACATTGTGTATATATAATGGACATGGTAAAACAGCATATTCGAGGTTTTCCATTTATTACTGAATATATTCCATAATCAACATCTATTTATAAAGGAAAATTATTTTCTCTCTACGAATCATTATACAAGACTAAATTAGGCTACGAGAGGCCCATTCAGGGTACTGATCAGAGAAAAAAATATAATCTAGATATCAAAAAAAGACATAAATATTTTAAAAGATATCAGAATCATGATTCTTCATTTCCAGCAGAACAAAAGGATCTATATGTTCTAATCATTTTGCTCAAAATACAAGGTTTTTAGAAAAGCAATTCACCCAATTAAGCTCTGCTTATAGGAAAAAAAACAAAACAAAACCAAAAACACAATGAACAATTAAAAACGTGTTTCATTGCCAGAGGATTTTTTTTTCAAATTTTTTAGGAAAGAATTACCCCAATGTGTTGCTCCCAAAACACAATTCAGGTAGTCCAAGATCTCTTTAGGGTTGAAACAGTAACAACTCACAGTCAGCTTTGATGCTGGAAGGTGGGAAGGTGAGATGGAAGAAAGGAGTAACTTCACCCTGATTTTTTGTAAAATAATAAATG
This sequence comes from Neomonachus schauinslandi, assembly GCF_002201575.2. NCBI lineage: Eukaryota > Metazoa > Chordata > Mammalia > Carnivora > Phocidae > Neomonachus > Neomonachus schauinslandi. The sequence goes on along the minus strand of NC_058410.1, from coordinate 95,480,959 downwards.
AATGAAATTTGGAAACTGCATGCTTGACTGGCCTTTGCTGCACCCTGCCTCCAACCATGCTCAAGCCTGAGCATGAGCTGGCACTTAAAAAGGGCAGTGAGGGAGGTAGATACGAAGATTCCATGATGGGGAATATGGACTAAGGGAGAGAAAATGGGAGGAGAACCTATCAAAATACATTAGTGAAAGACATAGCATGCAAGGGAAAGGGATGTTCATTATTAAATTCAAAATAAAGAGATTAAATTTGGCTAAATTTAATTACATGTTGAAGTGAATCACTGCCAGAGGAAAAGTTACCTTCTCAATTTATGAGTGTGTCAAATTAACTATAATCATGTAAGGGGCTGAAAGAAATGCTGAAGTAGTTAGATTTAGAAAACAAAAAATATGTTTAAAATGCTGTTACATTTTGTAGGCCAGATCACAGTTTAATTCCAGACAGAAAATACAAAAACCCAAAGGCAATTCCCAACAGATCCAACATAAAGTTCAATTTTGTCCCATAACAATCATTATTAATAGCGTTTTTTTTAATTTGGAAATTCTAAAAATACATTTATTTTTTTCAGTTTGGCATTTGTACAAAATTCATATAATTTGTGAGAGCCATAGTATATTAGAGCTGGCTCTGGAAATAAATCATCGTTAGATTCATGGGCAAAATTCTTGAACTTTCAAAGGCTGGGTTTCCTCATGTACAAAATAGGATAATCATGAAGATAAAGTAGACATTCCATTTAAAGAGCTAGCAAAATGCCTGGCATTTAGTAAGCTCTCAGTAAATGTTAAGTTTCCATTAGTTATTAATATTATTGCAATTGACCATCACAGCAAACACATGGCTCGAATACTTATTTAGAATGAACTAAAGATGTATCTAGGAAGTAAAAGTTAGATTAATCATAAAGAACTAAAAAATATGAAATATTAGCATGGAAGAATAATTGATGTTGGTAAAAAAAAAAACACTGCAAAAATCAGGGTATCAAAAAAGCAGAGTCTTTATATAGACAGAAAGTAAATTTTGATAAATAGAGTGAGTTGGAAAATACATGAAGTATTTATGAAAACTGTACATGACTAATAAGAGAATTAGTAAGGTCTTGGGTTGAACAAAGTACAAATTTACCAGTGCTCCAATATTTATGTTTAGTTACTCTAGCCATGAAAGGCATATTGATGATTTTGCTCATTTCTATGTAGTGGGAAAATAGCAAAAATCTACAGCATACAGGAAAGATTTATGTTCTCTGATGTGCTTTAAGACATTACACGAGTTAGAAAACCCATAGGTCACAGCCTACATGGGTTTGGAAAATTAACAATACTGATTTTAAGCCCCAAGGGAAATCTATGTCATATTTATTTTCAGTAGACATCTAGTCATTTTTACCATAAAGATACAGGAATTCTTCTCAATGGAAACTTTCTGAATCATTCACATAAAATGATCAATGCAGTTGTTTCTTTTAGCCATCTTATAAATATCTCTCCATGGCTTCATACAAAGAATGATTTTTAGAAACTAATACATTGCCATAGATTAATTTATGTTTTAATATTTTTTGAAATTTTATAGAAATTCTATAGAACTATGATAGAAACAGAAGCCACTTTAAAGAAAATATTCTAGAAAAATTTAGATTTTTATGTTTTATTACAATACTGAAAATGTTACTGTGGCCCTTAAAGTAAAAGAAAGTATAATCCTTCTAAATTCTGTCACAAGAGTACTCTAGAAACTAATAATTATAGATTATCAACTATGAACTTATATCTGATTCCTCCCATGACTCCTTGAGAATGTGTTTATGATTATTTTCCCTACACACACACACACACACACACACATTCACACACACACACATGCACTTACCTCAAAAGAAAGTTCATGAGATGTCTAACATTTCTTGCTTCTTTTACCAGTTTCTCCGTCTCTGATTTTATATATATTGAGTTTTGGTTTGAATGTAACTATTTAATACCAAGCTCCTTTAAGATGGTACATTTCTATTCACTGCACCCTCTCTGAATATAATATTTATATATGTATAAAGCTTAAAGTATAAATGTATGCTCATAAATTACAATTACCTGATAAATTGTCTCATGCAATAGAATGATGCCTAGAGAAAATGGCAAATAAATGGTAAATTCTTCCAGTCACATCTAGCTCATTCCCTCACAGTACAAATAATTCCACAGCCATCAACTTTCATTTATTAGGCACTTTTTTCCTTGTACCTAAATCTGCCCTTTTTTATCTTCCCACATTGATTTCATTTCTGGACTGTGGGGTAGAAGTTCAATATTACTTATTTATTTATTTAAGTATTTGAAGTTAACTATTCTTCAACGATCTTCCTAATTTATTCTTTTTTTTTTTTAATTTATTTGCAAGAGAGAGAATGAGAGAGAGCACGAAAGGGAGGAGGGTCAGAGGGAGAAGCAGACTCCCTGCGGAGCAGGGAGCCCGATGTGGGACTCGATCCCGGGACTCCAGGATCATGACCTGAGCTGAAGGCAGTCGCTTAACCAACTGAGCCACCCAGGCGCCCCCCTAATTTATTCTTAAATATTCATCTAGAAGTCAAGCAAGTATGCTCTAATTACCCTTAACATTAAACAGTACATAAAGAACTACTTCATTTTTACTAATATTTACCTAGAACAAATCATAGGGGTATACGTTCCTTCTTATTTTCAGAACACTTAGCAAGATACGTGATTCTTGCAGTTTCTTGGATGTGGAGACTCATTTATTTATTTGAAACCAACTGTCATCATCATAAATTCAGCAAAAGGGAGCCATATGGTTTTATGAACAAAAATGACTTAATTGCTTTATAAGATAAAGTTCAGATAAGGGAAGAGGATATTATCAAATCTCAAAATGTTTAAAAGATCCTCTGATAAGTGGACATAATTCAGCTTTTTGAACTTAGATAAATAATGGGGAACTGTAGTCAAAACAGCCGGACAAAAAGAAAAATATCACCCTTGATCTCTGAATTTCTTCTGCTACTTATTAGCACTATGTCAGCTGATATTCAGATTAACTAACCACATAGATCATCTGACCCTTGGCACAGATAAATAGCCATCTGACAACACAGGGGCTTAATTTGGAGATTTTTCCTCTGAGGTAAAAACGACTATCTTAGGAATCCTAAGGGTAACACAACAAACTTCTTTAACCAAATACTTCCATTTAAAAATAGCAGATTGCAGGACACGAAATTTAAACAGATATTACATTAAGAACTCTTCATCTGTCTCACATAAACATGCTCGCATTCGATAAAGGTAAACGAATCTCAAGTTAGTAGCTTGTACGTTTGTTTAATATATAGTGACATGAAGACTGGGATATATTTTTCTAATTAGGAATATATATTCTGGATGGAACTAGAGGGTATTATGCTAAGTGAAATAAGTCAATCAGAGAAAGACAATTATCATATGATCTCACTCATATGTGGAATTTAAGAAACAAAACAGAGGATCATAGGGGAAGAGAGGAAAAAATAAAACAAGACGAAATCAGAGAGGGAAACAAACCGTAAGAGACTCTTAACGATAGGAGACAAACTAAGGGTTGCTGGAGGGGAGGAGGATGGGGGAGGATGGGATTACTGGGTGATGGACATTAAGGAGGGCATGTGATGTAATGAGCACTGGGTATTGTATAAGACTGATGAATCACTGACCTCTACCTCTGAAACTAATAATACATTATATGTGAATTAATTGAATTTAAACTTAAAAAATTAAAAAATAAAAAGTTTGAAAAGCAAAAAAAAGGAATATATATTCTGTAATTCAAAAGATGTCATGGAATTTTTTAAAAATCCAATTTTTTAACACAGCATATTTAAAAGAAAATGCAGGATACTGCAATTTGGAAGACAATTTTTATCGGTATGTTAAATTATTCTGCACCTAGTAAGGAAAATTAGCAATTAGCACACATCTCGAGGCTGCAGAAAAAATGACTAATTCCATTCCTTATTATTAATGTAGATGGAGCAGCTATCAATTTCCAGCAATGAACAACAGCAACAAAAACCCCCACAAGTTGGAACCCTGGGTACTAAAAGTTCAAAAATACCCATTTTCAATCTAGTAGTACTGATAACTAAAGTCAATGTGTTTTTTTAAGTTTGCACAATAACGTTGGTGAAAATAATAGATTAAATTGTGCTTTTAGAAAATCTCTGATATGTGTAATTTCTAAAAATAGAACAGAGAAAACACTTGTGTACTAACAAGCAGAAAAAAATGCTCTAATTTTGCCCCTTTACAATGTCTGGGAAATACAGCTGCTAACCAGCATGGGTTGTAATCTGAGAAGAGGCAACTGTTACAGTGGTTTGCTTCCTTGACTTTCCAGGAAGATCTTCTCTGATGTTCTTCCAATGAATTCATATCTTCCATCTTCTGATTATTTTATAGAAAATGGCATTTATATAGTGGGGATTTTATGCAATGTGCTATAAATATCAGCATAACATATTTAGAAAAGACTCTTTAGCAAAGACTACCAATATTTCTTTAGCCACATGTTCTACAAACATTAAAATACTGCTTGTAATTCTACATTCTTTGTAAGAACCCATCTTGATGCTAATAGGCTCATGAAGCCAAATACAATAATTTATACTGAAGCATCTTCAGGTTGGAAATTTTTTCTTTTTTCTTTTTTTTTTTTTAAAGATTTGTTTATTTATTTTAGAGAGAGAGAGCGTGCACGAGCCAGGGGGAGGAGAGAGAATCTCAAGCATACTCAGTGCCAAGTGCAAAGCCGGAGGCAGGACTCGATCTCAGGACCCTGAGATCATGACCTGAACTGAAACCAAGAGTCGAATGCTTAACCAACTGAGCTACCCAGGCACCCTTGGAAATGTTTTCTGATGGTAATATAGGCCAGCCTTTAATCAGTTATCCCTATATGTATAAGCCTATCAAGTGACAAAAAGCTTGTTTCCCTTATTTTCATTGAGGCAATTAGTTATTCCCTAAATATCTATATTTTCTAAGAATAAGATGATTGGGACTCAAGAAAGCTACTATATTAAGTACTAATAATTTGATAATCTCTGGTACCTATGAATATCTAACCAATACAAGCAATCAATTAGTCATGATGCATATCTCTGAGCGTTCACCTCTATTGACTTCATACCCCAGACTGGAATATATTTAAAAGTTTCCTACCAATAATCACTTTATCAGCCAAAGTTATTAGACATGAGCAGCATAATAACATAGCTGTCTATACACTATGCTGCTAACTCAAAGCTTAAGAACATATCAATAATCTTACCTTTTTCCAGTGGACTGTCATTATCTAAAACTCCCTTAAATCATCCAATCATCTGTACAACCTCCTTAGTAAAAACAAACAAACAAACAAAATCTATCCTAAGTTAAACGGAGTGCCCCCTGGAGGAAGTGCAAAGTCTCTGTGCATTCTCTCATCCTGATACTCAGCATAAGGACTTTTTATTGCTGTCTTACCATGTGCCAGGTACCATCACCTAATACAGCATCACACTGTCCTTGGAAGCAATTACTATTACACATTTTATTAATGCTATGGCTAAAATATGAGCTACTTTGTCAGAGCCAAGATTTGAATCTAGTTTTCCTAATGATTTCTTCTTAGAATTTATATTTCCAGAATGGAGCTATTTGTTCTCTTTATTTACCCTCCTTATTTAAATTAAATATCAAAAAAGATAAGAATCAAAACTTTAAATTCTCTTATCTGTAGCAATAACTATAAATTTCTTTATCTTATATTTAAGCATCAATTACAATGGAATTTCAATTGAGAGTTTAATACCTCTGAAATCTGTTTTCTTGATTTGGCTACAAAATTTAGTGAAACTTTGAAATCTCTATCTATAAATCTGCATTTTTACCTTGATACACTTGGAGATTATGCCACAACTTCATTAGAAGAAAAATGGATATTAGCATCTTATTTAAAAAAAGAACTTTATAATGTTTCTTGGACATTAAACAATACTCTGACAAAACAACATTTTGATGACTTGAATACAAATGAATCAGAAACATACGGATTGAATTTTCTTTGACGTATAAGTGGGTTTGAATAGAAAGGGAAAAAAGTCATTGGCAAAATTCATTCTGAGTATTGCCAAACCTAAAATGTCTGAAAACATAGGATCTTTTAAAAGACATCCTAATGAACCCAAAAATACTCCCTTTGTTTTTCCATCTCTAAATTATTCTATAAACCCAAGTTTGAAAAAAGAATTAATTTACTTGGAAGGTTTAAACTACATAAAGCATCAAACAGTGGGAAATTATAGTGTTTGGAGGGAAATTCTAAGTCTTAAAAATCTCAGTTAAATTGCTATCTGTGTAATAAACTGTGTACGTATATATGTACAAAGGATAATGATACCATAGATTTATCAACAACCTTAATAAAGACCTAATAAGTTAGACAATTAATGTATTTTTTTTATAATTTGGTGAGCTGAAAATCTTACAATAAATTATAAACCAGACCTAAGCCTACTCATTTGCTATTTATTTATTTATTTATTTTTAAAGATTTTATTTTTTGACAGAGAGAGAGACAGTGAGAGAGGGAACACAAGCAAGGGGGAGTGGGAGAGGGAGAAGCAGGCTTCCCACTGAGCAGGGACCCCGATGCGGGGCTTGATCTCAGGACCCTGGGATCATGACCTGAGCCGAAGGCAGACGCTTAATGACTGAGCCACCCAAGCACCCCTCATTTGCTATTTAAAAAAGAGTACCTATCTTATCACAGAGACTTAGTAACCACCATGAGAGAATGCTTGAGAACTTTGAAACTGATTTTGCACAAGTGGATCCAACCACTTGTCTGGAATCTCTAGATTTGACCATTAAGAAGCAGCAGTGTTTCTTTTTTGTTAGCCTGCTCATATGTTTACTTTATTTTGCTGAAACAAACATGTGGAGTTTGGAGAATTATTCTGTATGAAAAAGAATCAATAAAATATCCTTAAACTCTCCTGCCAAATCCACAGCAGTTCATTTGTCAAATTTCTAAAAAGAGTATTTCATAAACTGACATAGTTTTCACAGTTCCTCTGAGGAATCATAATGCTACCTTTGATTTCAGCAATCTTTTGATTTCCAAACTATATACTTCAGCCTCTTTCCTTTTTTTTTTTGCAGGAGCAGGATAATCAAAATTTAATAATATACATCATTGATTTTCTCCTCACCTTATAACTGAAACCATTTTAACTACTGTACTGTGAGATGGGTACAAAATTCTGCCCCTGAGTTACACCAGACTGATTTGGTTAATAATCACCCAAAAGTTACACTTTGGAATGTCTTCTTAGGAGTAACGTGTTCGGTGGCAGGTGGCGTATAAAAGTCTTTTAAGTCAAAAACTCATTCAGTGATCATTCAAGACATGTTTCTAATACCTACCCACAACCTTCATTGTACCAAGCACAGAGGGTGCAACTGTGAAGGAGCAATACACATCCTATGACCTCATGAAACTGACATTCATTCAAACATGTAATCACTACGGTGTTGCTGTGATTGATTAAAGCAGCAGGCCTGGTTCTTTTATGACGTGTGATCAAGCAACAAGAACATATTATACATAAGTGAGAATTCATTTTCCCTCCATGATTTGCCTCCAAATCACTTTCCTAATAGCATCTGCAGTCATATTTTAGACATGAATATTGTCCTAGCCAACTCTGAACTATTGACTTTTTCCAGACTATACAATGCCATTTTGCCATTCTCTGCATTTACTCACAGTGTTTCGTCATTCAGGAATGAATTCTCTCTTCCTGTTCTCACCACCACTCCACATACTCCCACAACTCCCTCTCTTCTCACCTCCATTTCTTTGAACCTTATTCAACTGACCTGGCTTGCAAGTTACCTGAACCACAGAACTCTTGGCTCTGTCCTTTCTGGAATTAATCCTCTCTCTTCCATTTTCCTGGAGTGTCTTGATGATATCACTGTTTTTAGCATTTAGGGCACTTGACTTTTTCTAAAATTAGCTACCTATGTCTGTCTCCCAGATTATATTGCCCTTTAACATGTTGTCTTCCCTGTATAGGTACTCAATAATTTTATGTCAAACAAGTGAATAAATAGATAATCCACAAATGAATTTGAAAGCAAACTTTCCTGAGTATCATCCAGTCATGACTACCAATTACTTTAGCTGAGAAGTAAATGTACGCAGAATCCATTATTGCAAATTAAAGATAGTTTGTCTGCTCTGTTTGAAGCAATATCGCAGTATCATGTTGAGAACATCAGCAGTAGTAATGAATGAAGCAATAATAAGCTGAAGCACCTGGTTATCCATATTAATAGAGAAATGTCACAAGTAGACTCTCCGTGAGGTTGCAGTTAATAAAACTAAGGTGCCAGGAGGGTCACTTTATTTCTCAAGACCAAATATGCTCCAGCTCTGGTGAAAATCTGTTTTAAGTATTGCTTAAATGCACAAAGCCAGCTTGCCTAGCACATTTAACCATTTTCATATTTTCATATTATACAATATTAAAGAGATAAAGAAAAGTAACAAAGGCTATAGGTAACCTAACTCTTAAATAAAAGATTGGGAAGCCTTTGAAAAAAGTGAAATATTTATTTTAGATTCAAAAGCAAACACAAAGCCCCCCATATATAATACCACAATAATTTAAAGTAAAATTAATATATATAAGAGAAATAAATCGAGGAGGGGGGAACTCCAAAATATAAAATATTCTTGGGAAGAGACCTTCTCTTCCCAAGAACTAGTCAACTATAAATTAAAAGCAAGACAGAAGCCAAATTATATGGATAGTAAAGCAAAGAGAACCAATACAGAAGAAGGAGTGGAAAAAAAACAGAAGAGAGAAATTTCAGAATTTTCAAGTGGGGTGTGAGTGGGTAGGGAATGAAAAGGCTGATCATATATCATAGATCTCTTGAGTTGTTTAGACATTTCAAGCATCTCCCCAAGGAGAAGACTGGGAGAAACACATACCACTAATTTAATTTTTCTTCTTTGGGCCACATACCAGGGAAGAAACGACGGCTCACCCCCACAGTGCTGATTTCCCAGTCACATTTCTGACCATAAATGTACAGTAGTTTAACATTGTAAGAATTCCTGCAAGATTATTTAAATATGGGCTTTTCTCCATCTACATTTATAATGCTTGAACTCTGAAAATCCTAAATGGTAATCTCAAAGCCATAATTGGAAAATAGCCTATAATTCAAAGTATTTGAATTGTTCATTAAAAATATTAAAATTCAGCATTGTAATTAAAATCTCTGGAAAAGTCTAGATTTAGTGGGAAAATGTCTGAAACTGGTCAATAGCACTAAGAACTTTTTCTAGATCAAGATCTGAAGCGTGAAACTTTCACTAGATGAACTCTGTAATAAATTTAATTTGTATCTGTCAGCCTCATTTCATATATGCAATCCTTGGAGTACCAACATTGGTTATAATATTATTCTTAGGCTGTAAATCTGGTTATATAGGTAAAACAATGTCACTCTGAAGTCCTATTGCTTATAGCAATAAATGCCCTTGCAAGAGATCCAAGTCAGACCTAACTTTTACTTTACTCTGTATTTTTTAAGCGAGACTTTAGTGTAATATAGCAGAGGACTGAGTAGGGCAAACTCTAGGGCTAAGGTGTCTATTGCCTGAGCCTGCAGAAAACTAAAGGCAGTAAAGCTTAAATAAGGCACACCCTCTAATTAATCATCCCTTTATAAACTACCCTCCCTGTGCCTGGCCCTCACATTCGCAGGCTGTGATGCAAGAGCACAACGTAAGCCCACTTGGTCTACATCTAAATATGTAAAAAGTACTAATAAATCATTAAATAAATTATGTTCTATCCTCTTACCATGACAAATGTAATTTTACATGACTTGAAAGTCCAGATTTGGATTTAAAATTTTTGGACTCTTTGAGTGATCAAAGGACGACAAGATTCTGAATAAATTGGTCTGGGCTTCCCTGGCCTCCTGCTAGAATGTGCAAAGGCCCCTTTTACCGCAGTCTTGGTCAGTTCTATTGCATTTGTCTGAAAGGGCCTGCCCCTGACTTTTTCCCTTAATCACACCTTCCTGATCTTTAAGACTGTAGTTCAGACTCACTCACTGATCTATACTTGTAAATCCATTGGGCTCTTCTCAGTATGCAGTATCACCCGTTCACTAATATATCTATGTGCTCACTACCTGAGCCTCACTCAACTGCAAGCCTCACGAGGTCACTTCTGCACTTGCTTACCGTTTTATCTCCAGCATCTAGCCAAGCATACCACACACTGGTGCTCAATGAATACTTGGGAGCCCAATAATTTCTGGAGCTTCTTCAAAATGAAGATTTCCTACAGACCCTCCCACCCAACAGGCGTTTCTGGAGCTGTTGTCTTTGACCAAATATTGGAATATGTTAAGACCTAACGATGTTTATTTTCTGCAGTACTTTGTGCCTCTTTTGTTCTGTCTCCATCTTCCCTTCTCCCTTTGTATTATTAACAGCCCCTCTGCCTGTTTCCCTAACACCACCATATACATATAATATATATACATATATATATCTTTGTTATTTTTAGTCATTTTGAGATATCTTTTACAAATAATAATATTTATTTCAATGTACAGCTTATAAATTCTTACAAACTATATAGTTGTATAACTACCATCATAATCAAGACATAGATCCATAGCACTTTGTATATAGCTGTCTTTTGGAATTATTATATTACAGTAGTGCTACTTGTTTGTGTACACGTCTTCAATACTAGATTAAAAACTTCTTGAGATCCAGAAACAATATCTAATTCTTCTTTACCCCTCCATCCCCACTACAGAGCCTCAAAATAAACGTGTGTTGGGAAAATACGTTTACAAATCAATTAACTAATTAACATATTGCACTATCCTACGGCAGGTGCTACCTTGCACATCATTAAGTATAAAACATTCTATTCTATCTTGGTTAAATTATATAGAAAGCTGTAACTCTTAATGTGTCAAAACTAACGCCCCAAAAGAAATATTTGAAATTCATTGCTTACCATCTCCTGTTTCTGCACAGAGTTGTAAACCCAAATTATTCTGTGGATTAATTACCCAATGATTGCTGGTCACAGTGATATCAAAGACAAGCCAACCCACATCTAAAGCTTGGGCTTTCCTTGTGTCTAACAGGAACAGATCTGCATCCCTAAGGAGAAACAGAACAACAACAAAAAAGTTAAAAGTGTGAACAAAGATCATCATTTCCTATACTTAAGTGAAAACATTCCAAAAGCACTCTTTAAAATAACAAAAGTTAGAAAAATAACGAAAGTTAATTAAAGAACAAGGGGAACAAGGGACTCAAGTGATGAGTAATAAGATACAGAGCCTTTTATTGTTGGCCTCCAACCCAAATCTGGTGCAGATTAGTAATAGCTGAAAGTAATTTCCATTTTCCTGCTCTTCGCTGGCCTTTACGAACTGACTTAGTGGTCTGGATTTGGGCTCTGATAATCAGCGTTCCCTGAAACCCCTGTCAGTAAGTAGCCTTCCCTGGCAGGTACACTAGCAAGGGTTAAACTGGGTAGAAATGGAAGGGAAAGTAGCTACTCTAATTTGGATGAATGTGGATTGTCGAAGGAAGGAAGGAACGGAGCAGGGATGGGCAGGATGTGATGCAAGCATCTGCTTTAGAGATAGTTGTCTCTTATTTTTCATTTTCATTATACTTGGGTTTTTTTTCCCATTATATAATATATATTTTTATTTTTTATTTCATTTTCCATTTTGATTATATAATTATTTTATGGATACCAAAGGCCAAGAGAGGCTCTCAGACTGCACCATTGGATTAAAGGATGAATCCCATGAATGGAGCAGCAGATGCTCCCTGACTTGCTTTAACATCTTCTGCATGCATGAGACCCCTGGGGACAGTAATGGCTATGATTATGAAAGTGTATGTTTTGGAATACTCTCCACAGTGTCACTGTGATTAACATTTACCAATCTTAACTTTAGCAATTAAATTTCCAAATGTATGAACATTTGTTGAATTATAGTGAACTACTTTTTATTTATTATTTCCTTACTACAGGCAGCCTCTGATCTAAAAGTTACGTATGTCGGACATTTCATCCTTACAACAGCTCTTTTTCAAAGTAGCATAGAAATATACTATTATGCATTTTTATGACGTTTGATCCTGGGCTGAATCTGGGTAAGAACATATTATTTATATGAGGAAAGGCAAAGCTATGTCATAATCAGCCATGTTAAATACTGTTCTGCATTTGCCATCTAGTTGCATCACACAAGTCACTTCAAAGGTGGCTTACAAAATGTAAAAAGCAAATTTTGAGTAAAACCCAATTATGTATATATATTATTTCTTAAGAAAAATACTCTATTATCATTGAAAATTTTAATTATTTTTAACAGAAGTGAAGATTCTCAATGTTTTAGAAGCTGCATCTTCATTTTTTTTATTTCAACTTGATTTATTTCATTCTTTCACTAACCTAGAGAAGTTAAAATAAAACAAAATTCATTCTTTCACTAACCTAGAGAAGTTAAAATTTCAACTTGATTTATTTCATTAAAATAAAAGTTAAAATTATGATTATTTAAATCATCCAGCTACTCTAGTCCCAAGGATGCAACTTTCATTCTCTTTCACAATTTAATCATAATGTTTACCAAAAGGAGGGGTACAGACATCTTTTCATATCTAATACGGGACTCAGTTTGAGATACCAAAGACATATGGCAAGCATATACTACGATGCAATGAAAATATTCCACTAGTTCTCACTTGGATTTTAAGGACCAATTATATTCATAGTGTGATGGGATATCAATCCAATTCTCCCTCTTCTTCCTAACTTGGAAAACTCATCAAGTAAACAGAATCTGAGAAAATACAAATTATCCTTAAATTCTTGAGATATTTGGTGAGTATCTTTGAAGCTATACTATTGGAATTATTTAATCACATTATCGGCTTCTGAAACAGAAGGAGTCACCCTGTAGCTTGGGAAATACTCAAGTCCTACCCTGCTGTCAAGCCTGCTTTCAATTTGAAATATGGCATAAATGCTCTAGTAAGTTCTGCAGAGTTTATAATGCCACCACCTTGGCATGAAATAAACAAACATTTGAACAACAAAAAAGAACAAAGAGGTAAAATTTGAGAACAATTTCCACTAAGTAACAAATGTCTTTAGGTAGTTATCCAGGTAATATTTTCTATTATTTTTAAATTATGCTATTTTTCCAGAAAAATATCCCCAAACTATCCACATTCAAATACCCAAATTTTCAAGCATGTCTGTGAAGAAAATGGTTTCAATTTTAATGGCTATATTTAGAAAAAGCATCAGCCAGAGGATTCAAGCAAGCCCTAAATATCTGAATTTCAGAGATGCAACTTTCAATTCATTGGAAGGTAAATCAAGGCAGATGGTAGGGTTTGAAAAATCCATATATTTCTAGTTACCCCTCTGAAAAATTTTGAAGTTTCAATTGATTGCATAAGCTCCATGGGTTCCTATTCCTGAGCAAAGCTATTTTATTTTTGACTGATAATTGCTATTCTTTAATTTTTCCTCTCTCCTTTTCTAGAAGCTCTTCTGCATTACCTACAGACAACAGAATACACTTTGGAAGAATCAAGTCTATTATTAATCAACACAATGGTAACAATTCTGCAACTTTCACTCATGTAATACCTTTCATAGCAGTCTCTTAAAAATAAATCCCTACCCGTTCTGTAGAAAATTAGATGCGATTTCTTTTGAAGTACAAAATCACTCCACTAAAAATGGAACTTAAATCACTGGAAATAGTAGAAATACTATGTCCTACGAACAGTATAAAATAAACCTGTTAATGTTGCCCCATCTTACTATTTTTACCTGACATTTTTTTTTTAATTTTTTTTTTTATTTATTTATTTGAGAGAGAGAGAGAAACAGCACGAGAGGGGAGAGGGTCAGAGGGAGAAGCAGGCTCCCCACTGAGCAGGGAGCCCGATGCGGGACTCGATCCCGGGACTCCAGGATCATGACCTGAGCCGAAGGCAGTCGCTTAACCGACTGAGCCACCCAGGCGCCCCTTTACCTGACATTTTTATTGAAATTCTTGAAATATCTAATAAAAGTTATTTTAAAATATTAATTCATTTAAAAGGAATGCAGTAGAGAGAAAATATATATGCAGAAAAATATATTTATTTGTAGCAGAAATAAATCCATAATAAAATTTCTGTATATTGTTTATAATCATAATAATGAAACTAAAATTAAAATCTGCATTCCAGCAAAGGCAATAAAGTCCATTTACATGGATGTGTATAAGCAAATATTTCACAATGGTATTGTGTTAGCTTTCTAAGGCTGCCATAACAAAGTACCATAGACTGGGTGGCTTAAACAACAGAAATTTATTGTCTCACAGTTCTGGAGGCTGGAAGTCCAAATCAAGGTGTTGGTAGGGCTGGTTCCTTTGAGAGCTATGAGGGAAGTATCTGTTCTAGGCCTGTCTCCTTCTCTTGTAGTTGGTCATCTTTTCCTTGTGTCTTTCATATAATCTTCCCTCTGTGTGTGTCTCTGTGTCCAAATTTCCCTTTTTATAAGGACACCCTAATTGCCTCATTTTAATTTAATTATCTTTTTAGAGACCCTATCTCCAAATAAGGTCACATGCTGAGATCCTGGAGGCTCAGACTTCAATATATGGATTGGGGGAGAGAGGGGAGTACAATTCAACCCATAACACTATTTTAAAATATTTTTTTACAGGCAGAAATTATCCTGGATGTGAATGTTCTGTGTTTGTTTACATTATAGCAATTATCAACATTGAAATGTTTTCAAAAACAAATATGTGAAAGTAAACTTATATTGATTAAAATAATTCATAATCACTAAAATTTGTATCTTTCTTTTTCAGAAAGAATTTGAATATTTGTCTAGACTATGATATAAATCAGCATAATAATTTCTTATACAGCTAAATGAAATCATCATGCAGTTGTTAAATACAGTTATATTTAATAGATAAAAGATTTGTAGCATACATATACACTTCTTGCACGTGAAATATATAAATATATTAAAAATAGTTACTCAAAGGTGAATAATATGTATATAGATAGATACATACATACACACATTTAGAGTTTGGTACAAACACATTTGCACAGATCTTACTTTAATCATGACCAGAGGCTTAAACATGTCTAGTCATGGGAAATTGGTGGACTGTAGATACTGATTTGGAAAGGTGCTTTACATTTTACTGAGAGAGGAAAGAGTTTTGTATACGTGCCTTAGAAGTCTGAAAATACTAGAAGGGTAGGAAGCATGGGTATTTCACTAAGGACTAAACAGCAGGAGCCAAAATTCAACAAACTTTGAATTGTCATCATACTTACAACTCGAAAATATAGATTGATGGAATGAGAAAATTGAAGTTATATATTTAAGAATGTGACAGCAGGAGAGCTAAAATTTATCTTACCACCTTTATGTAAATATCAGTGTAATGTAATGATAAAAAGGATTTGGGGATCAGACAGAGCTTGAATAATTAAGGAAGTCCTCAGTCTCAGTTTCCATAATGTTTAAAATATAGTATGGTAACCCCTGCCTTAAAAGATTTTGTAAAGACCAAATGTAATATAATCTGAATATCTATCTAAATGAGAGGCAAATTATAGGTGAATTTTTACATGGTGTGTCATAACACAGATGGCTCTAAATTGCTTAATTTTGACCTGTGAAGTTTGGGAAAGTATTATTTGGGGAGGCACATTATGATCAAACGACCTGAGTCAAGGTTATTTGGGGATGCTTAGAGATGTTAGCAATAGAATTGGTTACAACTAAAGGAGAAAGGAGGAAGAACAATGATAAGGGAAGGAGCAGAATGAGGGTGAGTGCAGGGAGGAAAGGATAAGAAGGGGGCGGAGAAAAAGAAGACACACAAGGAAATTCAGTAACTCTTCCTGGGTGTGTTGTTTTGAAAAATCCCATAATTGGCTGTCTTTGTAAGTCACTCTCTTAAAAATCACTTATATAAGCATAGAGTCAAAAGTTGCATTGTGGATATAACATTTATCCATCTAGAAAAGTTTAAAAACAAACAACAGTAACAGAAAAAATGTGTACATACTGGTGCTTTTGATAACACGATATTTCCAATAACAGTATCATACACAGATTGAAAAAATGCTATTTTTCAGACAAAGATGAACCTGAAGATGATGTGGTTTGTAGTATTGTGATATATGACTCAAAATACAGCAACAGACATGATGTCAAACATGCATGTAAAAAGCTTGAAAGTTTCACATATGTATTTTGAGAGTAAAACAAGGAATATCACTATATAAATATTTTATATGACATGATTAAAATATATACACATAATTATATGAGTAAATTTTTTGTATTATTTAACTGCGTTCATTATATAGCCGTGTTTATAAAAAAAGATCCATTATATAAATACTCAATTTCTCCCTCTAATTTTTTGGATCTTTTACTTGGGTAAGGCAGATATCATTTTTATATGATCATATCATGATTATATGTTCTCCATATAATCAGGCATATACAGTATGCAAACATGCCCAGTATGCATGCAGTTTTTTTTTTTAAAGATTTTATTTATTTATTTGAGAGAGAGAGAATGAGAGAGAGCACATGAGAGGGGGGAGGGTCAGAGGGAGAAGCAGACCCCCCGCCGAGCAGGGAGCCCGATGCGGGACTCGATCCAGGGACTCCAGGATCATGACCTGAGCCGAAGGCAGCCGCTTAACCAACTGAGCCACCCAGGAGCCCCTATGCATGCAGTTTTGAAGGTTAACTTTCTCTACTGTCTAAATAGCTGACTAAAGGGTGTGTTCTCATTTTAAAACTAAATAAAAACTATGACAAAAAATGTCCGATGTGAAATTAGCTAGTCTGGGATTCTACCTCTGAAGTTGACTAAAATTGATCAAAGAATACTAAAACTAAGTGGGATATAAATTACTTAGCCAAACTGTTATTTTATTAATGAGAAAATTTAAAGAGAGATCAAATTATTTCTTATGGTTACTGAGCTAATTGGGAGACCATATCTCAGTTCTCCATATTTCATTTTCAGAACTCTTTCCCTTATATTATGGCAGCTCGTTGAGTCCCAAACTATATTTTGACTGTTCTCCTTATACCAAAAGATCACTGGTTTTTGGACTGGAATGCCAAAATGTCGAACTGAGCCACCAGCCTAAAACAAGATGGTAGAACTGGAGCCAAGGAGTGACCTGAGACATTTTGTAAATTTATTCATCCATCCATTCATTTACTCACTCTTTCAGTTTAACATTTATTGACTCTCAGTATGGGTTTTACACTATATCAGTTTAACTAAATTGGAACTACCCTGTAAGGTTCTGGAGTAGGGTTGGCCACAAAAGAAATTTAGGTAAGATTTGGAAAGTGAAAGTGAAGCAGTAGCCATATTTATGCTTGGAAGACTTCCCTATGTTCAAGTGTTATTACAGCTTAGGCATACTGTCGAGATCTGCTGGTTCACCTTTTTGGTGTGGGGCAGCAGCTGAGCCTGCAGCTCCTTCAGATCCCACTGAATCTCCTTGTCCAGTTTCTCTGAATTCAGGGTCAGGCATGTGGACACATCTATGAGGAAAGATTTGGTAGCAAGGAAATCATCTGCATCATTGAAATTGGAGGTTTGGGGGCACCTGGGTGGTTCAGTCGTTAAGCATCTGCCTTCGGCTCAGGTCATGATCCCAGGGGCCTGGGATCGAGCCCCGCATCAGGCTCCCTGCTGGGCAGGAAGCCAGCTTCTCCCTCTCCCTCTCCCACTCCCCCTGCTTGTGTTCCTGCTCTTGCTATCTCTTTCTCTCTCTGTCAAATAAATAAAATATTAAAAAAAAAAGAAAGAAACTGGAGGCTTGAAGATAGGTTCCAATTTGTCCTCATGGCTTCCAGATCATCCTCACAGGTTCTACTTTGCCCTTCTTTTCCCCAACTCACCCATCTTTTCTTCCAGTCTTCTCTGAGGACCTTAAGCTTAGCATCAAATGTAGAGCAACAGCCTACATAGACTGCTTAACTACCTTCCACAATTGCATAAGGTCAAATCCCTATACTAAATCCTTATGGTATCATTCCCCAGAGGAATTAGACAGCTACCTTGTATTTGGTCAATTATATTGAGCCACTTACATCATAGAAGGGAAGTATTTGTTCTCACTGGAATAGGTACTGTGGATATGAATTTTCCTTCTCTGCCCATAAGGTTTCTGCTAAAATCAATACCCATGAAATTATAGAATGCCTTATTTGCTGTCATGGAATTTTAATGCTGCTTCTGATCAAAAAGCTCATTTAACAGCAAATGAAGTGCAGAATGGACTCACGCTCATGGAATTCTTTTGTCTCACCATGTTACCCATCACCTTGTAGCAGATGGCCTGATAGGACAAGGAAATGGCCTCTTTGAAGACTCAGTTATGCCACCAGTTGGTTGTCAGTATCTTGTGCAAATGGACTAATATCCTCAGGAAGCTTTATATGCTCTATATCAGCAACCAGTATAGGACTATTTCTCTCATAGCCCTCTCTCATGAGTCTAGAAATCCAGAGGTGGAAACAGGAGTGGCTCTTCTTACTCGCTCTTCCTGATCCAACGAGCAAAATTTTTGCTGCTTGGCCCCAAAATGTTGGGCTCTGTTGGTCCAGAGCTCTTAGTTCCCAATAGTAGAATGGTACCATTAGTAGCCTTAGCAGTGGTTCCATTAAGTTAGAAATTGAAATATCCACGTGGGCACTTTGGGCTCCTCAGGCCAGTGAATCAACAAGCTGATAAAGAGCTGCTATAGTATGCAGGTTGATCAATCCTAAGTATCAAGAGGAAACTAAGTTGATTCTACCACAGTATGGGAAAGGATCATGTCTGAAATATAAGACATCACCTGGAACACCCCTAAGTACTCCCATGTCCTATGATAAAAGTCAGTGGAAAACTACAGCTCGATGCAGGCATTACTCCTAATGGCCCAGACACTTCAAGAATGAATATTTCATTTACCTTAATAAGTAAGGACCAATGACTGACAGTAGTGCTTAATGAAAACAAAAAGGATATGGTTTGTATAGCAGAAGAAGGAAGTTATAAAGACCAGCTACAACCATGTGACCAGTTACAGAAGTGAGGGTTGTAACAGTTATGAGTATTACTTTCTTATTTTGATATTAATGTATTTGTACCCCTATGAACCAATTCTTTTTTCCCCTTCCCCATCTGCCTATCACCTACTATAAGCAGTTTTGATGGTAGCTAACCTCATATTTCATATTGAAGTGACAGGATATTAAAGGGGCAATATGACCCAGCTAGAAAAGGACTGAACAACATCCAAAGATGGATAAAAAATCGGAGAATGATTTTCCTATTATATTTTTTGGAAAAGTATGAATGTTTATAAAATGTATGTGTTGGTGTCAGTTTGACAAAGATGGACTGCTGTGGCTTTATACTTTGTCAAATCAGCTAAACTGAAACCCAGACTCCCAGAATTCTCTCCCCTGTTTGGTTCTGTGTAATGGTTAGCCATACAAGAAATTTGTGCAGGAGTTGAAGTGAAGCAGCAGCCAAGTTTATGCTTGGAAGACTGGTTAAGTGCCAGGTTTTCCTCCTGCTCACATGCATTGCCGCTGATCTGCTGGCTCACCTTATTGTGGGGAACAGCTGGGTCTGCTGCTCTTCCAGCTTCCACTGGATCTCAGTAACACTGGTTTCTCCAAATCCTGGCCCACAGTTCCTCCTGCCAGGTCATCCTCTTCACCTTCACATCCTAAGCAAGGGGTATGTGGAGCTCATGGTGAAGTTTACCAGCTTACCCTGCAGGTCACTCACATCACTGAAGTTGGGACTTTCTGAGTAGAATGGTTTCCAATATGTCCTTGGAGTTCCAGCTTATCCTCCCAGCTGTTAGTTCTCCTCATGCTCTCCTACTTCCCATCCATTTCCCTTCCCAGTCGCCTGTGCTACAAACTTCAGACCCATCACCACCAGATGCAGAAGCAACAGCCTCATAGGAACTCTTAACCAGGTCCCAAATTGCAGAAAGACAAATCACTCTAATAAGTCCTTTATTCCATATCACTCACATGATTCTATTTCTCTTATCCAACACTAACTGACATATTCCCTGGTACGCATTGAATTGTGTCCTTCAAAATGATATGTTGAAGTCTTAATCCCGGGCACCTATAAATATGATCTTAATGAAAATAGGGTCTTTACAGTGTAATCAAGTTGAGATTTGGTCATGAGGGTGGGGGCTATTCCAGTATGGCTGCTCTCCTTATAAGAAGAGACGTAGATAGACACATTCGGAAGGAAGATAGCTATACAAAGACAAAAGCAGAGATGGAAATTATGTTGCTACAAGCCAAGAAACATCTGGGGCTATCAGGAAAGGAGCCTCTCTTAGAGGTTTTGGAAGGAATGTGGCCCTAGCAGAACCTTGACTTTGGATTTCTGGCCTCTAAAACTGTTAGAAAACCAATTTCTGTTGAATTAAGCCATTCAACTTTTTGGTAAGTTGTTACAGCAGCTTTTGCAAACTAATACAGTTCTCTAGTTGGGATATTTCACATATTAAGCAGGAGGTGGGAGGTAGTATCAAAGAATGAAAAAGTGTCCATAAGATTTCATAACAAGGAGGGTGTTGGTGGATGATGTTGATGGATGATCAGTAGAATGGAATTATGAGAATCAAATTGCAGGAGTTGAGGGGTGAATAAATATAAGAAAGTGAGAGGATTTAAAGCAAAGTTATAATGATCTTCATTATAAGTCTACCTTTATAAAGCAAAGAATCATTGTTGTAGTATTAAGCAGATTGGTATCTGCTTAATTTCAACAATGACTTGCTATATGTCAGCTTTGATTAGAATAATTATGCCCTTTAAGTCATCTTTCTGAGCTTGTTTTTTCTTCTTTAAGTAAAGATTAAAATAATATCTATCTCAAAAATATATTGCAGGGGGGCGCCTGGGTTGCTCAGTCGTTAAGCGTCTGCCTTCGGCTCAGGTCATGATCCCAGGGGCCTGGGATCGAGCCCCGCATTGGGCTCCCTGCTCAGCTGGGAGCCTGCTTCTCCCTCTCCCACTCCCACTGTCCCTGCTTGTGTTCCCTCTCTCGCTGTGTCTCTCTGTCAAATAAATAAAATCTTTAAAAAAAATATATATATATATATATATATATATTGCAGGGATGAAAGGATACACAAATAAAAAATGCTATGCAAATTACAATTGCTATTTTCTTACCAAAACAAATTTATTGCATGTAAGTATGTATATAATAAGTTGTATGTATTATGCTTGATGGCATAATTAGGATCAGAAGTGATTTATGCAATTATTACTGCAAAAGTTCTTTAACTAACCTGTGTTTATAAATTTTGGATATAGGTATTAATTCATTCTCTTTAACTTTAGTAACATTTATTGATGCATATAATCCATAATGAACCTTTGTCCCTAAATTGGCTAGAGGGAAAAAATTAAGTTGAAAACTTACCAAAAGGAAGTAAAATTATTTATATAATCAACAATAAGAGATAATGAAGGAGAAATATTCTTCAGATTGTTATGGTTTCAGTTATATTTATTTATGAATGTGTATGTGTATATACACATACATTATATATTATATAATAGAGAGAAGAAATAGTTAACCAAGAGCATAATCATTCTATAATCTAACCACCAAGCACTAAACCTGGTCAAGAAAAGCTTTCAGAAATTGTCTAGAAGGGGTGCCTGGGTGGCTCAGTCGTTAAGTGTCTGCCTTCGGCTCAGGTCATTGTCCAAAGGTCCTGGGATCGAGCCCCGCATCGGGCTACCTGCTCAGCGGGAAGCCTCCTTCTCCCTCTCCCACTCCCCCTGCTTGTGTTCCCTCTCTCTCCGTGTCTGTCTCTCTGTCAAATAAATAAGTAAAATCTTAAAAAAAGAAAAAAAGAAAGAAAGAAACTGTCTGGAAGACACACTTTGGAGGAAAAGTGGCATTACTCTTTTTCCATAAGACATGAACCTTACAGTACACAGGATTCTCCAGTCTTTCCAAAATTTCTACTATTATAAGTATTTCACCTCCTTCCATCACCCTTTGCCTTTGAATAGCTTATCAAGTCCAATAAAAATGTAATGATGGCCACCCAAGGACAGAGCATACATCTTTCTCTGGGCATTTGACATAAATACCACAATACCACTTAAGGAACCCAATGTACAACTCTAGTATGGAACACATTAACAAGGGACAACAAATGAATAAATTATATTCTCTGGGATTTTTGTCAAAAGTTCCTCTCAGGAGCAGCATTTACAAGTATTAGAATTTGACTCTGTTAGCTGACTGATATTTTCAACTGATTTTTTTTTCTACCAAAACAAATGTGAAATAATAAAATTCTGTGAATCTCATGGAGCATCAATTTTCAGAATATCTGACTCAATGCTGTATTTACATTCTAAGGGTACAGAGGTAAAGTGGTAAAATAGTAATATTAGATGAAATTGAATGACAAGCATGTGAAAATAGAAAAACAAGTTGAATTCCCACTATGAAAATTCAGTTTTCTCTCAGCAGAGTTGTTTTTTTTTTAATTGCCAAGATACTGTTAATGTTTAACAGGTTTCCTGGCATTACATCATCCCATATTTTTTCCCTGCAGAGAATCTAAACATGTGCTACTGGATATATATACACACACACAGGAGACCCCCTCATTCAACAAGAAACAAAGAAGTAAGATTATTACACAGATAGTCCAACCACTTTTAATGCCTCCTAATCAATGAGCCATGCACCCAGAGCCCTTAGGACTCGAAAAGCTCTTCCGTGCCATGACGCGTAGGGCGCAAAATATGAAATTAGTCAAAGAGAAGTTGACTGACCGGTACTTTAGTCCCATTTGTATATTTATAACTTAAACTTTTAAATAGAACAGGGTTTCTCAACCTCAACATTATGGACATAAAGGTCATTCTTTATGGTGCGGAGGAGCTGTCCTGTCCATTGTAGAAGGTTTTATCGCTTCTCCCACTACTCCAGCATTTCTACTCACTAGACTCCACTAGCACTCCATCCTCCCACCCTCACCAACTGTGGCAGTCAAACATGTCTCCAGACATTGTGAAATGTTCCCTGGGGCCCACATTGCCCTAGTTGAGAACCCCTGAAAGGGAGCACGAATCCCCGCACACTGCGGCGACTCAAGCTATGCTTGTGTCCTATCCTGTATGGAGAAAACGACATCAACCATGGAGCATCCTGTTCTGCCATACTGCTCTCAAGAGCCCATGAAATCTTCCTGAGTGGAAATTGTCAGTGTAGATTCTGAAATATGTCCACAGAAGAATCACAAATCTTAGCGAAGCAGGATGGGGGAGATGATGTAAATATGAAGCTGACTGTGAACTGGAATGATGACAGCTTAACTAAATATATCCAAGTAGTGAAGGTGGCTAATGACATCAAGCAGACTAAATTAAAATGTTTTTACAATGGAGTACAAAAATTTATATTCATAGCAGAACATAAGGAAAAGGTTGAATTCTGCATAGCAATGTATACATATATAGGCACATACATGTGCATATATGTGCATATACATGTGCACATGCATATACATGTGCATATGTGTGCACATATATGTGAAAAATTAATTCAAGTACAGCACTCAGCACAGTGCCAGACACATGGTGAGTGCCCATTAATTGGATAAGCCCTGGCTGCTATTCTTAGTAATAATAATATTGGCATTGATAGTTTTACTTGTATTATTTAATTCCTTATACATTTAAACATTTTAATACTCAGGAATATTTCTTCTAGGACACAACCCTCTCTCTGTTTCTCTGTCTCTCCCTGCCCCTCTCTCTTCTCCTCCCTCTCAATCTCTCTCCCTCTGGCTATAGAAAATTCCTACTCACCTTGAAAGGCCCAACTCAAGGGTGCACTCCTCTCAGTGGCTTCCCTTAAGGTCCCTCACCTTCCCACATGAAGAATTAATTTCCCCTTCATTTGTGTTTCCACAACACTTAGTGCATACTTACATCATAGTGCTTAGCACATTGTATTATAGTTATTAAAGTCTGTGTGCGGCAGGCCCACCACAGCCCCTAGCCCTCAGGCTATGAGCTTTTGAGATTTTATTTACTCAGTCTTATGTCCCTTGTGCTTGCTACATGGTAGGCGCTCAGAAAAAGCATGCCGACCTCAGCTGAATTATCTGGAAAATTCAATCATGTGGAAACCTCATTTCCCAATAATGCCAGATATATGAGGTGTGACTGAGGAGCAATGCCTTCTATATAGAATTTGGGGCTGTAAGCCTTATATGAAAAGATTAAATAAGTGAAATGATGCAAAGTGTGTTAACTTTTTACCAAGAAAAATAAAAATCTGGATAAATATCAGAACACTCCTTTAAATCGCACACATTTAAATATGAGTGGGAATTAATGGGGGAGGTGGGAGATGGTAGAACTAGAATATATTAAGACTTTTAAGTCTTGCTAAGATAAATACATGTGAAAGAGATGATATAATGGGTCTTTTAAAAATTTTTCATTACCTAAACACTGCCAAAAAATTCATATATTAGATGGTTAATGGATTAGACAATGTCTTGAATATAAAACGTATCTATAAAACATCAGTCTGAGTTACCTTGAGAATCCCCACTACAACACTCCTCGATAAGAACATTAGGGAAAGTGAGCTTTATGTATGTGAGATATATATATATATATATATATATATATATATATATATACACACATTGTTGAATGCATTGTATTCAAGAATACAGTCTGCACTGACATTTCAATTGTTTCTGAGTTTAATTCAAAACACTAAGTAAAATAAAACCCACAAGTCTGAAGATAGAAGTTTTACATAGAAACTTTAAGAGGTCACCCTAGCCTTGAAAATGGCCAGAAGTACTAGCTTCTTTTCCTACTTCCATTTTAGTTCTTAAGAAATATAGGAAGCCATAGAAAATCAATACTAAACAAAACATAATAATAATTGGATTTCAAAAGTACTTTTTTTTAGTTTTTATTTAAATTCTAGCTAGTGAACATATAGTGTAATATTGGTTTCAGGAGTAGAATTTAGTGATTCATCATTTACATATAAAACCCAGTTCAAAAGTATTTTTTAAAACTGAAATTCTTTCTGTTTTAACTGTGATGACATGATATATAAATGAAGTATTTTTAATCTGTTCCTCCTCACTTTCAGAGAGCTAAAGTCAAGGCTCCCATTGGCACAATAACTTCCCACAGTATAAAGGAAAGAAAAGATAGAGAGAGAGAGAGAGAGAGATACTTATCTATCTTCATTTTCTGTGGGAAAAAAGATGCCTTCTATGGCTTATTAAAAATAAGGGCCACTTATTGCTAAATGCTAGTGTTTTGTTTAGTTTCATTTTGGTTTGGTTTTTGCCCACCTCTACCTCAAGAAGCTGGGAAGGCTATTTTGTAAAGAAATGTGTAGCATGAAGTTGTTTCATTATTGTCTCTGTCTCAACTATAATTATACTTGTTTCTGATTATAAAAATAATGTTGGCTATAAAAATTTATCAAGTACACAAGGGGGTAAGAATTAAAATTTCAAACCCACCAGTCTGCAATAAGCACTTAGTGCTTCCTTTTGATCTGTTTTCTACATGAATTTATTTAAAATTGGTATAATTATGCCTCATACTTTAGTCAATTAATGTTATAGTCTGAGAACCTTTCAGTGTTATCAAATATTTTTAAAACACAATTTCTACTTGTTATATAAAGTACAGTATCTCCATTTTCCATAAAATGAAGTGTGATATTTTATCTTCTGTTTAACACTGAAATGTCCTCAATTTATGTGATTGCAAACAATACTGTATTAAACACTTATATGTGAATCTTTGTCCAATTTGTCTACATCTCTGATATTTCTGTATAATTCACAAATAACTAGTCTCCCATCTCCATCACTCTTCAGCTGTATTTCAAAGAAGAGCTTGATTACTTATTTAACATTTGCTTTCAGGGACAAGTTCAGAGAGAGCTTCCATGGTGTTGCTGTTAAGTTGGGTGATATTCATTTCATTATTAAACTTAAAAATGTACCAATTCCTTTTTTATGAATCAAAGATCAGGGGATTTTTTATTAAGTAAAGGCACCTGGCATCATATTACTTACTTTATCTTTACATAAAAATAGGTTATCAGTAAATGGTAGCTTTTGTTACTATAATAACCACCTACTTTTGGTTCCCCTATGCATACAATCCTCTAAACCCTAGCAAAATAGATGCTCCGACTGAGCTATATGAGTATATATTGACCAATGTATTTATAAAGTATCAACTATGGTCTTTGCACTGTGATAAGCACTAGTTCTTCCCAAATCATCTGAAACACTTTTATTGTTCTGTAATACTTATTTCATATTTGTAAACTGAAATCCTAAGATATACAGCAATCTCCCCATAGGGAAATTCCAAAGTCCATGCTGTTATTGCTACACATCACTATGTCTATGGTGGCTGAAATCCCACATAGAAACCTGAAATATTCTAAGAGGCACATATACTGTTTCTATATCATCCATCCCTTAAATATATTTATATATTTCTTTGGAACAAAAAGTAGAGTGCAAAAAGTGAATCCTGAAGGTATGACAAAGACAGGGCATTTTCTCACACTGTGGATTAATAAACCACTAGTAATGGATGAATGTCTATTTCAAAGACAAGGAAAGAATTTGGCCAGAGATTCTCTCAGCTGATCAATAGTATACAAAATTGAAATGTAGGGTATACATGCATGAGTTTGCATGTTTCAGAGATTGAAAAAGATAACTAGGAAAAAGCCTAAACACATTAGCAAAAACAAAACCCACAGAAAATAGTAAGTATAGCATAAGCCTACAGGATGATTCAGCAACAATACGTGATGGATTTCAAGAATGTCAACTTAAGAGAACTGAATTAATATGGAATCGAATTCACTGAATTGAACTTTTATAAATGCTATTCAGTAAATTGGATAACAACCTATGCAATCTATACCATCCTAGAGTTTAGAATGGCAAGCCAAGAGAGTACTTAAGATTTTAGAAATCATTTCTCAAAGATTTAGGGAAAATATCAAGGATATTAGGAAATCTTGGATCTTAGAATAGATCTAAACACATGTTAAAATAAGTAAAGACTTAGCCAAATTATACTCAAGAGTACTGAAAAAGCATGCAGATGTAGTTGTAGAAACACTGAGAGCAGTATTTTTCAAACCAGGTATAATTAGAGAAATAGCAAAGTTTCAAAATAAACAAATGTCCCATCGTTTGAAGAAATTGAAATTTTCATAACTATGAAATCTGATAAGCTAAGCATCAACACCCATAAATATTCCCAAATGTATTATTCATACAAATCAGCATGAGTTCATCAGGAATCAATCTATAAATTATTATCAAGAGTCTCTTCTAGTAGTCCTTTATTTTCATCATGTTTATTATGTCTTAAATTATGCAATTCACATACTTAGAGAATAGATGTAAAAGAAAGTGAAACGGATGGCTAGTTCAGTGGATAACATTTAAAAATATCATGAGCATATACAACAATAGAGTTAAATAAAAGTTAGGATTTTAAATTGTGATCAATGTAAGCTCTGTATTTAGATTCAAACAATCAGTAAGTATACTCCAGAGGATAGAGACCTGGTATACCAATAGTTCCTGTAAAAAACACTGGGGATATGAAATAACTAACTATAAATTCTGTATGCATAAATATTGTGAATGACCAAAAATGGAGATAATTCAAGTATTTTAATATATGTTAATAGAGTATTATCCCAATCATGGGTAAAAATAATTTCAAAATTTTAATTTGTATCAAACAAATTAGTGCTGAGGATTAAAAAAAATATTTAAGACACTATCTTTTCTTTAATGAGCTCACAGTCCAAGAGTGGAAACAAACAGAAAAAGAAAATTACAACTAAAATATTGGTTAGTTATGGCAATATAATTAAATAATATTTGGAGTATAATTTTTAATTCTCATCACTTAATCTTATTTTTTTTAATTTTATCTATTTATTTGAGAGAGAGAGAGCATGAGCAGGGGCAGGGGCAGGGGCAGGGGCAGAAGGAGAGGGAGAAGCAGACTCCCCGCTCAGAACCCAACTACATAGGGCTCCATCCCAGGACCCGAAGGCAGATGCTCAACAGACTGAGCCACCCAGGCGACCCCTCTCATCACTTAATTTTAAAAGACACCATCATTATTTAGTATTAAAAAATACAATGTAGTATGCCAGGCTCTTTCTCTGACAAAAACAAACAAAAAAAACCCCAAAACTTAATATACTTATTTTATAAATGAAACCACTCGATTGAGATTTAAACAAACAAACAAAAATCTACCCATAGACAAATAGCTAGTGAGTGTTCAAGCTGAGAAAAGAACACAGATTTTTCTGCCTTGGATTACTGCTCTTAAAATAAGATCAGCACTTACTGAAGTCCATCTGGCTGAAACAGTGTTTCAGGAGTATTAAGTATTATACACCCAAAGGAAAAGATTTCATAGTCAAATAATTTTGAGGAAAACTAGGTTTCTTTACTCTAAAGCTTTTTTTAAGACTTTAATATTCTGATGTGCATTGTGAATCTCCTAGAGAATGGTCTAACAGATAGGATTTTCAAATGCATTTGACCTCAGAAGCTTTTTATTCTTTTTTCTTCATTGAGCATTATGAGGTGCTATTGTCCCATTGAGCACCCATTGGGAACTCTGGCACTCTCGAAGACCAAGAGAAATCTAAACATCAGGGACTAGAAATATTCAACAAGGAGAGGGAGGAGCCTTGGAGGGGACAAGATAGCTGTCTTTAAATATCTGTCTCATCAAAGAAAGACATACCATTTCACCAAAGGGAAGATCTAGATCTAATGAATGGAAGCTACTAGAGACAGATTTCACCCCAATATGACACATCAATTAAGAGTTAAAAAAAAAAAAAACAATAGAAGAGCCGTCCAACAAAGGTGGCTTATCACCTAGAAAGGTGTTACCCAAGAGACTTCTTCACTAGGGGAAAGGCCTGAGAACTACACTAAGCTTTCTTTGCAACTCTTCTCTTTGATGGTTCATTTGCAGTAATTATTAACTGAAGTTTTCATATATTTAGCATTTCAGGTTATCTGTCCATTTTTGCACCATTTGAATTAACCATTTTACAGACAGAAGACATACAGGTTAACGGTCAGAACCTGTTGCAAATGTAAAGCCTTATATCAAAATACACATAACAACACACATGCAATTTACATTTATGCCAGGGTGAAATAAAGCTGCTCTTCTCTAACTTACAAAACACCAAGTTATTTAAATCATTTTAATTATCAATTTTATGTGTGCATACTAAAATGGAAATTTTCTCATTTACAAAATGAGACAAGGGACCTGGGAAGCATGAAACCATCTAGTATACAGATTGGTGTCAGGAGGAAGGAAAAGCTAGGGAATGTGGAAGCCATTTTTCAGATCAATTATTCTTATTTTCAGTGTGTCTGTACCTGGCTTTCAATGTCATTACATCCAAAGAAAACATGATTTGATAGATCACATGGATTATCAATGGTTTTTACTACAATCAACCTTTGTTTGCATAGTTAAGTTAGATATAAAGTCGTTACCTATTTGTGTATTCCTTGATGATCTGATATATGCTAATCTTAATTGTTTCATTTTCAAATCGACTATTGCTCTGGTCCTTGTATATTCGGAATTCAGCTGCTGTCACTGCTTCTCCATGAGGAATTTGAGTCAGATCAAACCGGAATTCTTTGTAATGCCTTCGCTGGTGAGAAAAATCCTTGTCTCTTTCAACTGGAAGAAGAAGAAAAAAAAAAAAAAAGGAAGGAAAAAAGTTAGTCGTTTATAAAATATGGAAATAAATGGTAAATTCTCCAGCTTTGAAAATGAAGACAAACAAGTAGGATATTATAAAACTGAGAAAACACTAGAACCACAGACCCATACATGTTTCCAGTGGAAGGAAATTCCACAAACCAACAACATTTAGTTCAAAAGCAATATAATCTCTGTGGTTTCATACAAATTCCTGGATCTTAAATAGAAAGGCTATCCAAAAATGTTTTAAAAAGCAAAGGTTATAAAATGATTACTAGTATGTATCAGGTACCAGAACACAGAAGGATTCATACAGGAATTAGGAATACGTTATAGAAACCCCCAGGGTTCCAGGTGAAATCAGTGATGAGATTTAACACACCTGAGGGAGGAAAATAGGAAGGACTGAGAAATTGCAGGCACATAAAGGACTATGTTTATGACATTATAAAGGTCAAGTAAATAAAACAAATTTATGTTCACAAGAAAGATTACTTCTAAAATGCCTTCCCCAGAAGATTTTTTTTCTCCTTTTAGCAAATAAAATGTTCTTTTATTTTTTTTAAATAACACTTTTATTACTTCTTATAGATTGTTTAGTACAACCTCCTTACCCATGGTGCAGCATAAAGCCTTCCAAAGACCTCTGTCTGTTCTTACTCAAAATAGAGGGAAACATATTTTTCCCCTTTAACAACCTTCCTGCTAAATGAAGTCAGAGAACTTTTCCTCTTGGGAACATTATGGAATGTTGAAGAATTCAGGACAGTAAGTGTCAGGTATATTATTATCAAACCTGGCTTTGTAAAATAGAGTATTATTTCATACAGTCTATATCCACTGGGCACCAAACACCTTCTTAAGGAATTATCTATTCAAAGGACTTGTTTTTAGTACTGCACTATCATTTGATGGAGTTATGTTTCTCAGTATTGGTAGCTTTCTCAAAATCTCAGTTATCTAGGATACTACAGGACAGGATCACAAAAATCTCACTCCAAAGCACTGTGCACAAGGTATCTCATAATTACAGCCTACAATCACACATGTGCATGTTCTCAGTGATGTGTTTCATTGCTAAAATTGTGTTGCAAGAAGATAAAAAAATGTATAAATTGTATAAATGAATTCACAAGTTGAAAAAGTTGCATGAAAATATGAAAATATCTTGAGGTGCTTCATCGAAATCATATCAACACTGCTATAAATATCTGCAACTTGAGGTCCTAAACTAGAGGAAGGATTAAGATGAAGGAAGAGAGAAGAGGGTCATGCCCATCCAGGAATGACTGTGGAAACCAAGGCTGCTAGAACTCTGTGTTCCATGGCCAGATGGGTTCCATGTCCATGAAGAAGCTCATGACAAAGGAATGCATGATTCCTTGCCTTCGTCCTTCAAAACAATCTTCGGTTTATTTTCCCCAGGAGGAGGAGGTGGTTTAGGAGAGCGAGGAGCTCATCTCCACCCCTACCTCCCATACCTAAGCCAGCAAAGAAAAATATAAACCACGCCTAGGGGCATTTTTGACCTGTGGAGCTTGGCAAGGATGGTGCTCTTCTGCTGTCTGGCTCAAGGTGACACCACCTCAACTGACTCATGTTTTGTTTTGTTTTGTTTTTAATATCACTATCTTGGTCCTAAGAGAGGTCCACTCCCAGGGAGATCAGTCATCAACTTTTCCCTAAATAAGGAAGGTAATCTCATTTTTAGGATGCTATTTTGGTCCATAATTTTAAACTTCTTTTCTGTCTAAACTTCTACTGGCAATAGCATAGACTGGTATGAACACATCTCCCGGGGCTCTGGTTGCCCATTCTCTAGCTCAGCCATGTGAGAGGGAAAGCATAAGGGTAGAAAATGCCTGCATCTAATAAATCAAAGTGCCTTCAAACTTGCCATGTTAAAACATGCCACAACTTTTGTTTACAGAGTACTGAACTTAATTCCCTGCAAACTTGTTCTTTTCTGATTCTAAATTAAGTAGATGATATTATAAAACTATTTAAATAGCACTCATTATATTCTGGTCCTGTTCTAAACATTGTTAATATTAACATATTATACTTTGTAACAACCAGTGAGGTAGGTTCTACTATTATCCTCACATTGAAGATGAAGTAACTGAGGAGGCAGAGAGAATAAATACCCATGAATGTGAATCAAGCATTTGAGGCCACCAAGCTAGGAAATCCGAAATCTCAGATACACAAGTCCAAAATCCAAAAAGCTCTGAAAACTGACTGTTTGGCTTCAAGTTAATTTGGCAGAAGAACTGGAAATTAGCTGATTTGAGGCAACTTAAAGTCTCTATCCCACTTTATATAAATATTTATTGCTTTGCTGCAGAAATGTTCATGCGTTTGACTAGGTTGCACTGTTGCAGACTCTGCTTGAGGAATTCCATATTTTATCATAAATGCACCAATCAGCCATTCAAAAATATATTTTTCTATTCTGAAAGTCAATATTTAAAATTCTAAATAATAATCATCGTGCAATTTTTCATTAACAATCAATTTTATATTTGAAATTTAGACCAAAAAAAAAAAACC
Source organism: Neomonachus schauinslandi (assembly GCF_002201575.2). Lineage (NCBI taxonomy): Eukaryota > Metazoa > Chordata > Mammalia > Carnivora > Phocidae > Neomonachus > Neomonachus schauinslandi. The sequence continues at coordinate 95,448,344 of NC_058410.1, read as the reverse complement.
CTATAGTCCTCAAAATAAGGCCTGAGACATGAGTTTGTTAGGATCCAATCTAAAGCATGCACCTGCATAATGCAAATAAGTATTGAATTCATATTATGTAAAGTCATCTACTGTTCTGGAATCCCTTGTGAGATATTAGTATAATAAAGTGGAAAGCTAGAATTTCAGCTGTTATTATAAAATTTCAGTTTTCTAATCCAGGCTATTTAACCTAACCCCTTAAGGGGGCAAATTTTCAGAGTTTAATAAAATTTTATATTAAATATATCACACAAAATAAAGTTGCAGTGCAGATTTGTCCAGTGACTCAAATTCTTATATCCTATTGCTTTGAGTTGTAATTGTACTAGTAAATTCCATGGGACATGTTGGAGTGAATAATGGAATAAAACTTATATCTATATAGCCTTGCACTCCTAATGATGCTCACAAATATTCACAAGGTAATCTCAGTTACCTCAAAGAGCAAGGCTAGGGAGGTGTCAAATATTAATACCCCTAATTTAAGAGTAAGAAATTGGGTGATGACAGCTAGGTGGTAACAGATGTCTGTCTTCTAAAGCTCATTATAAATCTTTGCTCAATGTCCATACCACCTACGTAATGACATCCTACGGTTCTGTACTTAGAGACTAGTTCATAGCTAGTATATTTTTACAATGTTTCTCAGCAGTACGCAAAAAGGTGGAGAATAGGCTGGAGAATCAAGGGCTTGATCAACAATGGTTAATTCGCATCTAACACAAACAAAGCTTCATTCAAAGAAGTCTTCTAATAAATACCGAACAGAAGAGCATATGAATGGATGAAAATATGACTCTATCTCTTCACTAAGTATCATCCTGCTGCATTACCTGTTGAGGAAAGGCATGATAATTTCTTTAACTCTCATTTGTTTGGCACATACTTCATTTAATCCTCATACCTTACTTATGCCTCCAAGTTTCTATAACTTGCCCAAAACCCCACTATGAATAACGGGGAGTGAACAAATTTCATTCCACAGTCAAGAATTCAATTCCTGGGGCGCCTGGGTGGCTCAGTCAGTTAAGTGTCTGCCTTCGGCTTAGGTCATGATCCCAGGGTCCTGGGATGATCAAGCCCCACATCGGGCTCCCTGCTCAGCGGGGAGCCTGCTTTTCCCTCTCCCTCTGCTGTTCCCCCTGCTTGTGTGTGCTCTCTCTCTGTCAAATAAATAAATAAAATTTAAAAAAAAAAGAATTCAATCCCCAAGGCCTCAACAACATAACACTATGTTTTTTTCCTAGATGTGGTTTTGTTTTATCTCATTATCACTCACCAAAGTTGATCTTTCAATGCTTTCATTCTCCTCTATGATGCTCCTACTTTATAGAAGATGCCATGCTTTCTGGACTCTGCTCATTCTTCTAGAACTCAGTCCCTCCAATCTTTATTGTAGTAAATGTCGTGTTACATTCACTTATTTAATACTGATGCCATTTCTTATCTAAGGAAATTTTTATGAATAAGCAAGTGATTGTATTCATAATTTGAATTAATATTATGTAACATCTGTATTAGTATGCAAGGTCATCCTTTTATTACAACCATATTTTAAAATAATTGTAACTGACCAGCTGGAACTTTCCATATTCCAACCTTTTCTCCACCAGACCTACTACTAAAACTACCCTCCCAAAACAGATGAAAAAGGATGTACAGACATGTTTTATATCCCTTAAGTATAAGCTTGTTATAGGAGATATCCCTGCTGTGTTTATATCTGATGATTTGGGCACATATTAAGCATTGTTTCACCATATATTACAGTGTCCTATAACCCACTGCAGTTATAAATGGCTTGGAAAGCTTAAAAGATAAACAAATAAACAAGAAAATAATCAGAAAATATATACGATTTTTGTTTTTTTAATTCATATTGTATTAAATATTGGGGCCTCTCAATTCACTTTTTAATTTGAATGTTATATCAACTAAATCCCATGAGATTCCTCAATCACCTTTATCACCATTTCTAATAAAATCTGTATTGCCAAGTTAAAATATGTAAGACTCCATAAAATCATAATTACATTCCTATTGGGTGGTAGAAAAGACTCTCTTAATCACTGGACAAACAAAAAACAAACAAAAAAACAAAAACGAAGACAGGAGGTTTCGCTCATTGAAAGCAGATCCAGACTTGTCAAGGGGATAGAATGACACGTGTTAAAACATACTGAGGTCAGGAGGTTGACACTTCTCTCTAGTGAAGATCATTCCTTTATCCCATACCACAGACACCATTTTTCTGCTGTGGAGTGGAAAAGAGAGTTTGGGAACACACATAAGTAGATTTAAAACACACATCTGTATCAATCAATTCACCTATGAAAATTGCATTTAAAAAGAGAACACAGTGACCTGCCCAGACTGCTATTTTCAAATCCGCTTACATATCTAACAAGGTCCATAGGCTGTATTTTGCCAATGGCCATACATACAGTATGGCACACACTTCTCACACTGCCAATGAGGGAACATGCTTGTTTGGAAGATCGTCAGGTGTAAGCCAATGAATATCACCATAAAGGTTAAATAAGTCCATCAACATAGGATTGTTTATTTATCTAAGATGATGGTTGCCAACAGTGCGCTCTGCATAAATTAAAAACAGTTGCTTTCCTGCGTATACATATATACAAATATAGATATATACATATATATATACAAATATAGATATATACATATATATACAAATATAGATATATACATATATATATATATACAAACCCAGAGAAAATAAATCACCAAAAATTCAGCAAAATTTATACAGTTTATCACTCAAAACACAATCATAATGATGGTGGTGAATATTCGCTTCTAGGAAACAGGTTTTTGTCTATTTCAAACATTTGCATCTATGTGAACTACCTGGAGCAAAAAAAAAGCTCACCTACACTGACAGAACCAGAGAATTTATTAATTATTATTATGTGGTTTTAAAAAGTGGCAACATCAAAGCATCCAAGAGGTAAAATATGAATCGAAAGATTCACATTCCATGATTAATGGGCTGACAGTAAAAAGAAACAGTTAAACAGAAGCCCCAAACTACATTCTAAATGCTCTAAATTGCCAATGTTTCACAAAGATTAAGCTTCTCGTGTTTAAAGACAGTCACTGGAAACTTTTATTGCCGAGGTATAACTTAACAGAAGTTAATCACTGCTTGCAGTCCCTCTCTTTCCCAGACACCTCTCTGAATATCTTAATCATTAATAGAAATTAGATAGAAATGTCCCGATTAAAGATTTTCATGTCTACCATATCTGAAGAGTAGAATTAATTGACAGAGGATGCAGTTTTATCTATGTAGTGATTTCTCTGCAGTCTTTGGGAGATGCGTTCATGGGCAATCAGTCTTAATCTCCCACACACGGGCTATAACTCGGAAGACACAAATAGAATCAGTAGCTGCAAGGCAAAGATAACGTTCTCCCAGGAGCCTAGCCCGCTGTTGAAAAAGTACAGATCATTGTTTGCTGCTGAGTGCAAAAAATCATTAAGCGATTACTCATAGAATTATTACTTATCTGCGTTGCATTTTAAAGTAAAAGGGGAAAAAAGCACAGATAACATAGGACTACCAAGATGTATCACTTCACAAGATATCCTTCACAGGCTAGTCCAGTGAGAAACATAAACTGGTCCCATTAAGGCCTATTCATTGATCGGTGAGCACACATGCTCCTTTGAATGGATAACCATTCCAGAGAGTGTGGTAAACTCCAGATTCCAGAAACCCTAAGAGCCTCTTAACACCACAGTAATGCTTGACCTGAAGGAGGGAAAACTGTCCCCCTGAACATATTGTTTCAAAGAACAATTTCAATTGGCTTTCAAATGTTCTGTAGTTAAAATGCTCTTACTTGTACTCATAAATGTTTCCTGAATTCAGTTTTATAGAGAAGGAAATCTCAAAAGAAAGGTGAGGTGGTTAAATACTTTAAATATTTTAACGAAATGGCTAAACAAATTGGTTTCCTGAGTCAATGTCGAATACACGTAATTTTGAAATTAACAAAATTTAATTAATGGTCCAATATCTAAATGTTATTTTGCTTTAACAAATATCTAAATGTTATTTTGCTTTAACAAATAGCGACTTAGGAACACAAAGAATTCAATCTTGTACGAAGAGAGCTTGGAACTGGGGTGAAGATGATGCGTCTTCTACCTGCCCTCAGACTGGATGAGCCCAGCACTCAGCCCTCGGTAGTTATTTAGATTACTATAATGATAGCAGCTTTACAGATTAGGCATTGGCATGAACGTGGATATATTTCATAATAATAAGTAAACAATAATAACAATAAGTTAAATAATTTTTTATTTGATAAAATTAATATACTTCAAATTTTTGTTCCTTCTCCTTTATTGGATGCAGTCCATCTCCTGGCTGTCAGAGGGCTGCTTTTCTTTTTCTCATCTTCCACATATACTCATCTTGATTATCCTAAAAGTAGCTACTGTGTGACTCTTCTATTTGTTCAATCCCAAAATATTTATTGGATAACTCCTCTGGGCCAAATCCTAAAAGCTAAGGAGATATAAGAAGAAAAGAGATGGGAGCTCAGGATGAGAAAGCAAGCCATGGAAAAGTACCATTGGGATACAACTGTGTTGAGGCTACTGGGGATATGTGTAATATAAGGCAGAATAAAAAAGGAAAGAACAACACATTGTATATAGGATGCTGCAGGAGGAGATCATTTTGAACTTGGTCTTAAAAATTTTTTATCAGGTAAAGCATTCATATTGATGGGAAGAGATTTGAAGGCTATGGCCAAAGTAGTGAATAATAAATAGTTCACTGTCATTGCACAATACAGAGTCCAGGAGGTCAGCAGTAGAATCTGAGGAATAGTAAGAGTTTACTAGGAATGGATCAATGTTTTCCACTCTTCCCATCCCATTGGTGCATTATGTATTCTAATAGTTAATGACAGGAACTTATATTTTTGTAATCGATATCACAGGCAAGTATATAGTCAACACTCAATTTTGAAAGAAAGTTGGATGAGTTAATGACTCCTTAATAATCCTCTCCCTTTCCTAATTTGATGGTTTTCCTCCCCCTGTCCTCTAACTAAGATGCTTTTCCCATTTTCAGAACTCCAAATCCTACCTCTACTTAACATCTCCAGTTCCGGGGTGCCTGGGTGGCTCAATTGGTTAAGCATCTACCTTCGGCTCAGGTCATGATCCCAGGATCCTGGGATCGAGCCCCGGGTCGGACTCCCTGCTCAGTGAGGAGTCTGCTCCATCCCCTGCTTGTGCTCTCTCTCTCTCTCAAATAAATAAATAAAATCTTAAAAAAAAAAATCTCCAGTTCCAAGGCCACAAACACTTACTTTGAAAATTTCTGTCTACATTAATTTCTCCCACTGAGGACCCCATAGCACTTTTTCTGTACCTCTCTTTAGATAATGAACATGACATAATTAAGAGCTGGATTTGAAGTAAGAAAAACTTGAATTCAATCTTATTTACCTAACTTAGTAAAGAGTGTGGTATTAGGAAAGTGATTCAGTAGCCCTATGCCTTTATTTATCCATCTTTAAAATGGAGGTAGATGATAAAAGGCCCACTCCAGTGTGTTGTAAAGGTTAAATGATATTTGAGAGAGTCTTAGTCTAAGTGCCTGGAACACAGCAAGTTCTCAAAAAGCAGTAGATATCCTATTAGTCACTTTCCACTTGCATTGTAATTATTGTGTCACCCCACAGGTAAGACACTTTAGAGAAATATCCACGTTTTCTTTTTGTTTTGTTTCTTATCTTTATATTCCTGCATAAACTCCAAACAGGACTTTTTATATGGGAAATGGTCAATAAAAGTTTAATTATAGAAAATTGCTACCTGTCCTAAAAAGACATAGCCATTTTGATCATCAAAATGTCACTTTGTTTATCTGGAATATAGGTATATTAATAAAGGGGATTAATATTTTTTTTTAATTCGTTATAGTGGAGTTAAAACCTTTCAGGCTAGAGCTAGACTTTTACAAGAGTGGATAGAAAATAATTGTATTTACTTGATACCCTGCTTGGATATTTCACATGTGCAAGGTAGAGAAAGAACACAGTTGCTCATATTTTGACGTTCCCATATTACCCATAATCTAATCAAATTTACTGATTCTGACACATCTCTTTAAGGGAGTCTGAGAGTCTCTCAATTATTTTTACCCCTGAGGACAACAATGCATCATAAAGCACAGAAAATATTTTGTTACTGTTTTTATCATAAGTATTTTATACAAGAAATTATGAATTGGAATTTAAAACAAATGTTCATCTTCTGTGGATTGAATATTAATATTCAACTTCAAAAATTAGTTTAGAGTAAATACAGAATACCTAATTCACTTTGTGTAATAAGAAATGATTATTTAATGATGAGTGAGTATATTTAGTATATAAATAATGGATTTCAATCACACTGTGTATAAATATTTGAGAAAAGTTTGTGTTTGCCTATAAGAAGTCAACATAAAAGCACAGCTGTCTGATAATTACCTCTTGGTAAATATTTAGTTCTCATGTTTTCTTTAGTAGAAAAATCTGTGGGTTTTATAGATTGCCTGGCAGCTAGAGGTCAACCATTCTAATCTCACCAGATTTCACTGAATGACCTCGTGAATTCTTCTGTTCCATCAGCAAAATAAAACAGTCCATTTTTAACCACCTGAAGGTGACAAAGGTTACAGTAAGTTGGTATACGGCAAAGAACCTTCCTTTACATCTTGAATGTAAAGCAATGATAGTTTATCTACAGTGAATACTTGCGGTTATCTGGCAAAAACAGGTCAAAGGTTTTGTGAGTTTTCTTCTGAAATTGCTCAGTGCCTACTCTAATGACTGATAATTGAAAACAGAGACTGGAACTATACAATGTGGTGGGTGACAGATAAGCAGTAGATTAATGCCAATACTTGGTTAGAAGACACTAAAAGGTCAAGAGTCACAGGAATTAACTCTTGTGCTACTGTGACAACACAGACCTCAAAAGTCTATTATCCCTTCAACAGTCCTTCCCCAAGCCTGAAATCTATTCTCACTTCCTTTGGTTATAATTAAGAGATAATTTGGATGTCACTGTACGCATGATGTCAAACTGAAGCCACTCACCCTAAGTGTACCAATTGTCAGGGTTTGCATATCTTTATTTATATAACAAAGATTTTTTTTTTCATATCGCATTTTTAATGTAGTCAGTGCTCTTTTTGGAGAATTTTAGAAACCTTGTACCCAGCAAAAAAGAATTGTATTTAATGGGAAGAAAGAAAAACTAGAATAAATTTGTTTGGAATTTCTCTATGGGGGTAAAATGAAGAAGGTTAAAGCAGAGTTTGCATAGTATGAAAGATACGAGAATTTTTGTGGCTGAACATATAAATGTCTTTCTCAAATTTAGTGCTTTAAGTTTTAAATTGATACAATACCTTTAATAGACTTCACTCAAGTTCAATCTGCAGTTCAGTCTGTCATTTTGAAACAAAAGCAAACTACGAATTGCTTCCACCAAATGGTTTGCATCAGTGAAGTTTGGTAGATGGAAGGAGGCCACAGAGAAATGTGATTGTTTTTAATGATATATAAGGGTACTAGAGACATAATTACATAGTTGTATAGGTTTTTAAGAAGAGGAATAGAATGATACATAAGAATATATTACGCATATACTCTAATATAAGGGTAGCTGATCTGTCTGCTTAGGCAAGACCAGAAGTAGCCTTTGGTGGCCCATGTTTGTTTCCTAAGAAGTGTGCATTTGCTGTCTGTCTCCCTCACTAGATTTTAAGCTTGACAACAGTAACACTTTTGCTTGGCTCATTGCTGTACACTTGACTCCTACCTTAAACTCTGGCATGCACTACGTGTTCAATATAGATGTGGAATGAATGAATATAGGAATATATGTCAGCTTCTGGTTCTCTTTTTGGTTGGTTGGTTGTTTCAGGAGGGATAGTACATAGACCCTGTTAATCCAACTTAGCCAAGAGTGGAATCCTTCAATCATTTATTCTTTTTTTTTTTTTTTTACTGTTTCACAACTATTTTTAATTTAGCAACATATCATGGACATCTTCTCAAACCGTAGACATCTTTCTATGTCAATGTGTATAGAGTTATCTCATTCTTTTTTTTTATTAACATATAATGTATTATTTGTTTCAGGGGTACAGGTCTGTGATTCACCAGTCTTACACAATTCACAGCACTCACCATAGCACATACCCTCCCCAATGTCCATCACCCAGCCGCCCCATCCCTTCCACCCCCACTCCACTCCAGCAACCATTTATTCTGAAATGAGCCCTGCTCATATTACAATATAGTATTTTCCTAATTATATATTCTTTTTTTCCCTTTCTTCTTTGAAAGGAATTCAAATAAACAATGATAACTTAGAATCTTAATGTCATATATTTATTTTCAGTTTCCACTAGCTATCTTAAAACTTAAAAATATATGCTAGACTAATAGAATCTCTATGATTCTTAAATGGACATATTACTCTTGAGGAAGGAGAAAAAGGTAATAGATAAATTAGATAGCATTGCTCTCATTTTATGGTTATTAATAAAATTATATTGAAAATAATTTCCATAATTAATCATGTGGTATAGAAGGTAATATTTATGCAGTTTGGGAATATATTCATATATTCTCATTGATTTTTCTCTCTATAAAAACACTGAAGAATTTCATTTTTCCACTATATATACATATATATAAGGTATATATATAAATATATATATGTATAAAATATATAACCAAGTCTTTGGTAACATGTTCATAATTGTTTAATCTTCTTCCTAAATTATTGAAAATAGTTGCTCCCTTCGAAAATATGCTTTGTTTTTGTTAGTTACTTTTCTGTTAAAAAAAAATATTACAACTGCTTTTATTTGGTATGTTTTTCTAACATCCTCCTTGAAAGTAAAAGTTCAGGGCGCCTGGGTGGCTCAGTTGGTTAAGCGACTGCCTTCGGCTCAGGTCATGATCCCAGGGTCCTGGGATCGAGTCCCGCATCGGGCTCCCTGCTCAGCAGGGAGTCTGCTTCTCCCTCTCCCACTCCCCCTGCTTGTGTTCCCTCTCTTGATGTCTCTCTCTCTGTCAAATAAATAAATAAAATCTTTTAAAAAAAGAAAGTAAAAGTTCATTCCCTCAGACTGTACGTTTACAGATAGTGCATAACTTGCTTAACATTTCTTTAGAGCATGTTATTAAAATGGTGTTAGATGAATCTATACATTGTATTATAAGATGTTTTCTATAATTGGAGACCTACTTCAGAACATGTGTTAGATTTAATAAAGATGTAGCAGGTGCCAAAATCAATAAAGAAATCATACGCTCTTCCCACATTTATTGAACGAGACCACACTGTAATTAGAGTCAAGGGATCCTTAGTGGTCTCAGGTCATAGAGTATTCATATGAACAGTCTCATATTTTGGTTGATCTGGTTTCACACTCCTGGGCTTTTCCTTTGTATTGGGATTTTGGGTCAACCACAAAACTCAGAGCAAAATTCATCACTGAGCAGTATCTGGTTTTGAGTTCAAACTATACAAATCCTCCAAGTTTCTTAAGATGCACACCTGGAAGAAACAGTAAGTCTTCTGAGATCCAAGTCAGACTGTCTCATTTAGATTCAAATTTAACAACTTCCTGAATTTCCAATCTAATTTTATATCAATTATCAGATGGCCCATTTCCTAATATTTTTGTTGCTAAAGTTTGATGTGTTCTTCATATTATTTAATAATTCATCCAACTAACCCATATGTACTGTTACATAAAGAACCAAATTCGGCAATAGGAAAAGCTAAGGACCAATCTTATTTAAACCACGTATTACTCAAAAATGTCAGAAACTGATAATATCTAGTACCTCCAGAAATGAGTATGATGAGTTTGGGGTTAAAATAAGGATACCTGAATACTAGATGTTTAAGAAGGAGGTGGACTCTTAGATTGCTCTCAACATCTGTGTTGCTCAGTGACTGCTCTTCCCCACTGAGCCTCAGTTTGGAAATTTTCTGGAGAGAGGAAATGGTGGCATCAGCAGATGCCTATAGTGAGAGTGGGGTAGTATACTGAAAACAGAGAAACTTGACAAACTTATGCATACTGAATGCTGAGTTCCCAAGCCTCTTTCCCCTATTTGGTTCCCATAATATTTGACAGCCAAGCTTGTACCTTGCAGACAAGAGAATGAAAGAGCCCTCTCATTGAAATCTACCATTCCAGAAGAAGGACTAAGTCTCCACAAAATGGCAAAGGAAGAATATCTTGAAGAGAAAATGCTACTGACAAGTTCCACCCATATGTGAAAAGTTTATCAGCTTTTTAATCTCTCACTATTAACTAAGAGCGGAGAAACGAAAAGATCACTAGATATCTGAGAAAATTCTCTACCTTCAAATATAAAGACAAAGTAGCTTTTTAAAAGAGGAATTTGAAGGAACTGAAAAAAAAAAAAAAGCAAACTACTAAAAAACTACCATAATATCCTTTGAGAGCTACTAGAAGATACTGCATTCATAAAACAAGAAGAAGATGCTGTAAAACAAAAAACACATAATCATTGCTAAAACATCTCTTGTAAATAAAGCTAAAATCAATCTCAGTTTGAAATATTAAGTTGAAAAATTCTTCAAAAAGGAGAGAAATTAGTCAAAGTCAAAGGAGTGCAGAACAGAACAGTAGAGGAAGACTAAACAAAGAAGAAGAAAGAAAAGGATGAGTCCAGAATTGGCCCCAGTAGTCATGATTCCATAAAGAGAGATGAGGGGGGAAGGGAGGAAATTATCAAAGAATTAATTCAGTTCACTGATCAAAATCAAAGAATTAATTCAGTTCGCTGATCAAAAGTGTAACAGTTTCAGGACAGAAAATGTCTGCTTTGTGGACAAAGATTCTTCAAGATTCCAGAGACAAAATACAAATCACATATGTAGGGACCCATGAATCAAAATGGACGCTAACCACTCAAAAACAACACTGCAATCTAGAAGACAAAGGGAGAAATGCCTTCAAAATCATGGTGAAAAATGATTTCCACCCTAGAATTCCAGACTCAACTAAATTAGCCATCAAATAAGAAGGTATAATAAGGATACTTTAAGACATGGAAGGTATCATAAATCTGATTCCCAAAATCATTTCTTAGGAATTTCCTACACAAGATGCATCACCAAAATGAAGTAAGCCAGAAAGAAAATGAAAGCATGGGCCACAGGATAAAGGAGGTTTAACACAAGAGAAACAAAGATAATTCCCAGAATGATTTTGAAGGGAGATCTCAGGATGACAGCTGTGCTTCAGGCACTCAGCAAACAGTCCATCTTGGGTGTGACTCAACAGAAAGATACGTGAAGGCTAACATCACAAAGATGGCATTTCCCATTCATACTCTTCTTTGAACCTGACAAAGTCTAGGTGAGCCCAAACCAGACTAGTACCTATAAGTAGCTTTCCTGACATATATTTATAAAGTTCCTGCTCTCTTCTGATAGTCCCACTGCCTGGGTTCTCTGAGAATAGTCACTTCCTCCCATAGTAATGTTTTTTGTTTTATGTTGTTGTTTTCTTTTTCTTTTTTGACTTATACCTCAGAGCTGGATGCTGACTATGGCGAGCCTAGAAGCTGAGACTACGGAAAAGCTCATACCTTCTCACTGTTTCAGTTGACCTGGCCTTGCTACACTCCACCACCTCCCTCCCCCCCACAAATTCCCAGGGCACTATCTCCTCAGAAAGGGGCCTTTAGAAACTGTCAAGCAAACTGCACCACAATTTTATTCAGAGGCTATGTTTAGCTCATCTTCTGGAAACATTTACCTAACCACTTTTACTTAAATATCTAGCTTGGTGCTTTGTATTACTTTTAATAGCAATTGGCTTTATATTTACTTATATGTGAAATACAGCTGATAAAATAGAAAATATGTAATCAAGAAAACAACAACGTATCCAAGTTCATGTATATAGTAGTAATCCATGAAGCAGTTTCAAATCGAGAGCTGCCCCCATCAGTACTTCTTAGGAAACATTCCAAGAAGCTACAAAATTGCTTTTTGAACTTTTATATTTATGCTCTGCCTCAGTATTTATACTAATTCCAAAAATCTACTGTTTCTCACTTTTCCTGTGGATGTCTTTCCTTTAAAATAAATCACAGAGTGATTTGGAATATTTAACGCTAGGGAGCATTTTCAATAATCCTCATGGCATTGATTACAGTACGAGATGTTTAGACTCTGCAAAATGCCAAGTGTTATTTCCACAATGATATCTAAGTATACTACGAATTGCTCTTATATAGAAACAGAAAATACACTTCCAAGTTCTATTTTATTTTCTCACCCCTTGATACGTGATCACAAGGGCAAATCAGGCATAACCCTGAAACCATATAAACATCCCTAAGCAGTCTACTCCACATTGCTCTTAACACACAGTGACAATAAAAGCCATCTCACAGCTAAGATATGTTTCACATATTTCCAGTTATAACTAGCTTTCTTCTTTTTGGCTTTTGCAGGAAACCTGCTAAAGCTGAAAACAGTGATGTGAATCAGGTGAGAGCTGACAGTGATAATGGTAACAGTTAAGGGGACTCATTTGAAAAAAACACTGAATGCATCTGAGAGAGTAAGGGACTACCAAACTCATTAATATTCATTTCCTAATAAATTCAAGCAAGGCATGTCACAGAACATGTAGGCAGAACAGCAACCTCAGAAGAATAAAACAAAGTCTGTGGCATTAACTATGTTAATGATGGTGCAGAAATTAGAAGCTATAGTGTCTCCTTTTTTACTCAAAGTCATACAGGATATTCTATATTAAGTCATAAAATCCTAATGAATTTATGAAACTTAGGTAGATATGTAATAGCTTTATAATGTTTAGAGAATCAGTGATAATCATGATTATAAAAATTATACTTAACATTTATGAGCCATTATGTGACATTATGCTAAGTGTAAATTGTCTTATCTAATATAATATGTATTTTGTGAAAAAAGAAAGAAATTCAGCTAGCATTTATTGAAAGTTTATTATCCAGCCACCACTTTAGGTAGAGAATAGTGGTGGGAACAGAAGGGAGAAAGGGGAGGTAGAGAAAGTTATTTCCCTACAGGCAACTGGCTAATTGCTCTCTGAGGTGGTTGGATTCTAGAAAAAAGTAAAATCGGGCGCCTGGGTGGCTCAGTTGGTTAAGCAACTGCCTTCGGCTCAGGTCATGATCCTGGAGTCCCGGGGTCGAGTCCCGCATTGGGCTCCCTGCTCGGCAGGGAGTCTGCTTCTCCCTCTGACCCTCCCCCCTCTCATGTGCTCTCTCTCATTCTCTCTCCCTCAAATAAATAAATAAAATCTTTAAAAAAAAAAAGAAAAAAGTAAAGATCGCAGAAAGTAACATGAAATTAGTGTTAATTAAATTAGAGCATTTTTTTCCATCTATGATTAATGTCTTGCTTGTTAAAATACGAAATTGTCTGTTCTCTTAAACCCATTTCAGGTTAGATTTCAAGAACAGGTACTTCCTTTCCTCTCTCCTTGAATCTTGCTTTTCATTCACGCCTAGCTATATTCTGAGAAAAGAATTAAATAAAAGTAAAGGTTATCTACATCAGTTTGATAAGTAAAATGACATACTCAGGTGTTTAACATTACTTGCTTCTTGTCTCTAACATAGAAGGCTGTCTTTATCTTTTTAAGATTCTGAAATGTCTCAAAGGAAAATCTGCACTCAGCTGGTCCATGTATTTCTTTTTTTCCAGGTCTATATTCCATTCACTGAGATTATAGCTATAAAAATTCAATCAACTGCCATGTTGTTGAACCTTCACATGTGGCAGATGCTATACTATGTCTTATGGGGAATACAACTCTCCAAAAAAAGTGAAAGTCATACATTATATACCCTCCTTGATATATTTTTAAAAATAAATAAAAGAACATGTTGAAACTGATAGCACAGGTGAGACTTCAGAAACAGAGTCTATATTTACTCAGAACATACCAAACAAATGGTACAAAATCCAGGATTCAGTTAGTTTGAGGTAACTTTTTTGTGAACTGGAAGTCCCTATTTAGTATTTTTGACACAACTCCATTTGCAGGGAAACATTTACTTTATACTTAATACACCATCTAAAAGATAATTGCATGAGAACAAAGACCCTGTCCCCAAATCCCCCCACTAAATTCCCAACAGTTGAAAAGATAAGAAAATTCAAGATTTCATCAAAACCTTACAAAAGCAAGTAAGATGGATGGGACAAAACTTCCTAACTGAGCAGGGATCATCTTTTTGATTTAAAATTATCAAGGAGGAACAGAATACATATTGTAGACACTATTTTTATGCTTAAGACTAAACTACATTGTCCAGGGCTCAGGGTTATATAGTTCTATTTTTCCATCTCTCTGTCTGAGGCTTGGATTCTGTCCAACTTCCAGTAACCCATTTTTCCTTTCTAGAATGCCAACTATAGCCTTCATTGTGTTCAAGAGGAAAGGCAACAGATAGAGCAGATTTGCAACACTTGAAAAACACTTCAGTGGCAAGGGACTAAGAAAGGAATTTTCTGTCAGAAACTATTTGGGGGAAAGTGTTACAAACAGTTTCAATTTAAATTTAAAACCAAAGTGAGAGTTTAAACAGCACTCATTTAGAACTAAAGAATAGGCATATAACCTACATTACTGTTGGTATGTTTTCACTATGTTTTAGCACAATTAAACAATTTGTTCTTTCTTTCTTAAATATTATATAGAATGATAAGACCATTTCATTATCTATTGAAGTGTAGGATACATGGCTCAATTTCAAAACAAAACAAAATAAAATTAATACATGTGTGAACTTGATCAAGATTCTAAAAACACTCATAAAAATAGCAGAGAATAAACAATTATTAAATAAATAATTACAGGTAGTGTTTATTGATCTTTTAAAGTTTGCCATGCAATGAATTAAAGGCTATAAATGCATTTTTAAATCCAATACTATATAAAGTCCATAACTAAAATTCAAAATAATCTTAAAAGTGATTGTTTTGAATTTTTGCAACAAAATTATTAACATTAAGGAGTAAACATTAACCAAATCCTGGAACATGTACATACAGAGAATTATTTTGCAAAGAATAGAGAGCCTCTTTCAAAAGCAAAAACAAACAAAAACCTTCCCCCGTCACTCTAAAGGGATTTAGGTCTAGAAGTAATAGTTTCATTGTTCGGCATAAAAATCTGACTTGATAAGTTTTGGTGAATCTAGTTTGTGTTGAATCAGTACTAAGAATGAGATTTTTGTCTACTGACTTTGTAGACTCCTGGTTGATTGTCTCTAGGCTGTAGAGACCTTTACCTCCTTCACACACACACCTAAGTAGGTATTATCTAGTTTGCCCTCCCACCCCCAGAATGGTGCCAACTAACACATTCCAGAGAGTCCTGACAATTCTCGACTCACGCAGCTGTACTTTTATAATTTCTTGGTCCAGTGTGAAACATCAATGTTAGGAAGTTCATAGATCTGTCCGAAATCCCTACTCACACTACAATTTAAACACATTTCTTATCTTGAACTTGGGGGATATAAAAAATCAAATCAGAAGAAATATTGTGGAAGACTAAAATTAACTAATTATAGACAAAGTTCTTCGCATTTCTAAGGTATAATTCTATCCAATGTGCTCTTTTTTGGTACTGAAAGTATGGGAAGAACTTCTGAAAATTATATAACTACAAATGTTAAAATAATCCTTTGTTATCTTACAAAATATAACTATTCTAGATAGGTGATGGATAGGTAGATAGAGAGAGAGAGATGGATATTTAATTTGGGCTAAGTCATTCTAGTCTTTTTAAGTTGTCTCATTAAAAGCTACTTTAAAAACTTCTGCAGGTGTTCTCCAGATCTGGGCCATTTCCAAGTTACTCATGTTTTGTATCTGTTCGTTCTCTAAGTACACTAAGTATTATACAATTTTGTGAATATATCATAACATACCTAGAATGGATAAATCTATTGATTGACAGATATTTGGGTCATTTCAAATTCTAGGATATTATGAATAAAGCTCCTATATATATTCTAGTAAAAGTTTTTTTGTGAACATAGATTTTTTTTAATGCCTCTTGAATAAATACCTAGAAGCACAGTTGCTGGATCTTACATGTATTTTTAGTTTTTCAAAAAACTGCCAGAAAGCGTACCAAAGTAATTGTACCATCTTGTACTCCCACCAGCAATTCATGAGTGTTCTAGCTGCTCTGCATCTTTACCAACATCAGGTGCTATCTTTTTAAATTTTGCTATTATAGTCAGTGTATATTTTGTTTACATTTCCTTAATAGCAAATGAGATTCAATACTTTTTTCATATGTTTTTGCCATTTATAAAATATGTTTTTGCATTTATATACATTTTCATAAACGTTTTTTACACATTCATAAACATATTCATGTTTTTTGCCATTCATTGTTGGTGAAGTGCCTATCCAGTCTTCTCATCAATATACTATTGGATGGTTTAGCTTATTATTAATTGTTTGTAGGAATACAATATTCATTTTAGATGCAAGTCCTTGGCTGGATGTGTATATTGATAATGCTTTTCCTGGGGTATGACTTTACTTTTCATTTCTTAATGATGTGTTATGAACAGAAGTTTTTCATGTTGATAAAGTTCAATTTATTTATCTAGAAAGAGAAAGTTACTTAGCTCTTTCAGGGTCATGAAGATATTGTCCTATTTTTGTGTAAAAGCATTATAATTTTTTCATTTAGTTTATGATCCATCTCTGTGGATTCTATGAATTCATTTATGCTATGAATTCATATGATGATTCCCGGGTTACGTGTAGAGTATGAGGTAGAAGTTGAGGTCCATTTTTTTCAATACATTTATCCAGTCGTTTCAGTACCATTTGTTGGGAAGTCTTTCCTTTTCCATTGAATTTCCTTTCCTCTTTGGCACTTTAGTAAAAAATTCTTTGTAATTCTGCAGGTTTAATTCAGCACTTTCTATACTCTTCCATTGCTCTGTCTGCCTGTTCTTTCTCTAACACCACATTGTCTTGATCATTGGAACTTTATACCAAATCCTGAAATTAGATAGTATAAGTCTTTCATCTTTGCTCTTCTTTTTTTCCAAGATTATCTTGGCTATTCCAGGTCTTTTTCCTTTCCATGTGCATTTTAAAGGCAGTTTTCAATTTAGACCTTTTTTAAAGATGGTTGGGATTTCAACTGTCATAATAATAAATGTATAAATCAAGTTGGGGAGGACTGTCATCTTAACAAGACTGAGCTTTCCAAATCATGAAGTCAATCTATCCCTCCATTTGTTTAAATCTCTTTAATTTATTCCAGCTATGTTTTATGGTTTTTAGTATAAAGGTCTTGAATGTATTTTGTTAAATTTATTTTTGATGTTATAGTAAATAGTGTTTTAAAATTTTATTTTCCAGTCGTTTGATGCCAGGATATAAAAATACAATTATTGTCTTATATTGACCTTGTATGCTATGACTTTGCTAAATCCACTAGTTTTTGTTAGTGATTGTGTAGAATTTTTTAAAGGATTTTGTACATGTACCTGTTGTCTGCAAATAAAGTGTTTTACTTCTCCTTTTTAAATATTTTTATCTTTTATTTCTCCTGACTTATTTTACTGGCTAAGAACGCTAATACAATGTTGAATAGACAAAGTAAGCATAGATATTCTTACCTTATTCTTTTTTTTTCTTTTTAAAGATTTTATTTTTAAGTAATCTCTACCCCTAACGTGGGGCTTAAACCCACAACCCAGGGATTAAGAGTTGCATGCTCTACCAACTGAGCCAGCCAGGAACCCCTACCTTATTCTTTATCTCAGAGTGAAAGCACTCAATATTTCATCTTCCAGTATAATGTTAACTGGAGATTTTATATAGATGGCTTTTGCAGTATGGATATCATTTGCCTGACCTTGAAGATTTTCATCTAGAATTTCTTAGAATACAAGTTGCCTTGCTGTGACGTACCTCCACTTTCATTCATCTAGAATACATCATTATTTTAGCCATGATTATGAATGATAAAGTGTAGAGAGTTCATACATTTTCATTCTTTAAAATCTGTTGAGATTTGTTTTGAGAGACAATTACATTTCTGATTAATCCTTTTAATCCTGTCAGCCTTCATTAATATAAAATTATCTCTTTTAAGATTTCTATTTATTTTTTTATTTATTTGAAGAGAGAGAGAGAGAGACAGAGCACGAGCAGGGGGAGGGGCAGAGGCAGAGGGAGAAGCAGGCTCCCCTCTGAGCAAGGAGCCTGACCGGGGGCTCTATCCCTGAGCTGAAGGCAGACACTTAACTGACGGAGCCACCCATGAACCCCTAAAATTAGGATTTTTTCAGAGTAGATCTGTTTTCGTTTATCTTTAGTTCTAAGGTATAAGCTCTATCCTAGGTATCCCTGCTCCTGAGGTATGGCCTCTCTGGGGTCCAAGCTGCATTTCCAAAGACTGCAATGTCTCCACACTCTGACTGGGCTAGAGCTGGGGGCGTCCCTTGCGTGTCCCGTGACTTGGCCATCTGTTTGACCCTCATCCCTGGAGCCACTGCTCTCGGCTAGGCCTCACAGACTCTCAGTCTGTACATGCAGAGCCCAACTCTTGACCATGTTCATGAGGGCAGTTCAGTGCTTCCCCATAGTCCCCCAACTATAGTACCTTTCCCTGAAAATCCCAGCTGCCTCAGGAGCCCCAGATGCCAATCAGCCTCCTCCTCAGCTCAGTGGTTGCTGCTCTCATCCTAGGCTCTATCTTTTTGTCTACGGCCCCCCCAAAATGCCTCCACACAGAAAACCTGAGCCAGTCTGCGTCTCACCTCATGTGTCCTCACTCCACTGAAGATTATAAGCCTCCACTGCCCGCCATTCAATGCCTAGAAAAACCGTCTCATATACTTTTCTCCAGATTCATAGGTTACTTTGCTTAGTTTTATTCTGTTTTTTAACATTTAAGATTCAAGTCTAAGATCATTAGTCTGTCATAGTCCGAAGGAAAAAATATTACGTACATATTTTTTGTTTGAGCCAAAATAATACATATCAACTGTAAAGAATTACTTTTCCTCACTCATCTGATTTTTGCTGTGAGATGGAAAAGAAACGAATTGCTTGCTTGCACCAGAGACAATTTCCTAAGAATTGACATCATTAAATCTATTTCCTGACTATTGACATTGATTCTCATGAAAGCTTTAAGGCCAAAAATAAAATAAACATGAAAATAAAGTAAGACTTGTCCAAATTTTCTTTTTTCATAGGCCTATCAAATAAAAAACATGTAATGTGCATGGCTACTTCTCACCATGTAAAAACACTTTATTTTCTATGTATCCCTAGTTAGGATAAATGATTTATAGCCTTACTGATAAACGATTAGCTTTTAAAGCAGATTTATACAGGTATAAAATTTAAAAACAGTTTCCATCAAGTATTTAAGTACTTGGAGCAAAAACTTCAAAAACTTGCATACTGTCTTAACCATTTGATAATGTTTGATTTAATGTTTTTTTCTCCAAATTCAGTTACATTATTTTTTGTGCAATACCCTAACATATAAGTCCTTGGATTTCACATTGATTAGGCTGCCTTTATCTCTTTATTTTTTTTTTTTTGAAGATTTTATTGATTTATTTGAATGAGAGAGAGAGAAAGAGAGAGCATGAGCTGGGGGAGGGGCAGAGGGAGGGAGAGCGAAGCAGACTCCCCGCTAAGTGTGGAGCTAGGCCCTGTAAGCTCCTTGGGGGGCTCCTTGGAGGGCTCATGGCAGGAGGAGGGGGCTTGAACCCAGGACCCCAAGATCATGACCTGAGCCAAAGTCAGAGCTTAACCAACTGAGCCACCCAGGTGGCTTTATCTCTTTAAAGAACTAGATGGCTTTTCTGCAAGCACAATCATTTAGGAATAGTGGAAGTCAAACAAGCTGTACATATGTTTAGATAAAAGGATCTGGGGGTGCCTAGGTGGCTCAGTCATTAAGCATCTGCCTTCAGCTCAGGTCATGATCCCAGGGTCCTGGGATGAAGCCCCCCATCAGGCTCCCTGATCAGCGGGGAGGCTGCTTCTCCCTCCTCCACTCCCCCTGCTTGTGTTCCCTCTCTCGCTGTCTCTCTCTGTCAAATAAATAAAATCTTTAAAAAAATTTAAAAAAAAATAAAAGGATCTGTAAGAAGTTAAGTTAGTACCTAAAGGTAATTTGAGCACTCTGATGAATTTGTTATATTTGTTTTTCGGGTTTTATTATTTCAACTTTAATAACCGAAAAACTGAAATAAATAATAGACTAGATTCTACATTGGTGGAAATTTTTTTCTTCTAATGATAAGAAAAATTAGGTACTAGTTTTGAAGCGAAGCTTTATATTATCATTTTACGTAATAGAATGGAGGAATTATTACACTGTACAGTGGAGTAGTCTGATAATCAGAAAAAAATTAGCTAATCTGAAACAGCAACAATGATTGATCTGGCATACTATCATATCAAATGCAATCTCTGGCCCATGGTATTCACTTAATAAATGAATATCGAATGAGTTAACCAGGCTTTCCTCTACAGTCTGAGCCAAGATTCTAATTCAGGATTGCTTGACTCCAGAATTGGTACTCTTAATATCCTGCCCTGAATAATATCCTTAATATCCTGCAAAGAAACTTGCATTCTCTGAATAATTTTAAAATTCAGATTACGGCACTACAAAGGAATCATCCTTAAATTTGACTACAAAGGAATCGTCCTTAAATTTTACTACTAATGAATCATCCTTAAATTTTAAATAAGTATCAGTCACGGGGTTCTCATAAAAAGTCAAACTTGACCATAAATAGCTCCCTTCACATCTCTACCAACATATACACCGAGGGAAAGGGACTGAGGGAGAAGCCCACATATCAATCTGTTTTGATGCTACAGGATGAGTTGCTTTGAGCTTAATGAAGCTTCCACCACCCTTTGGATAAAGCACCATATTATTTATCTGAACATGGCAGGAGCCTACAAGTTGATTGTTCTGTTCCCTCCTCTCCCTCCCCCACAAAGATTTTGCAGTCAGAAGAGAAAAAGCAGGCAGAATTTGGGGATGGCCCACTGGTAATTTATCAATTCTTTTAACTGTGCTGCTATCATCGTGCCTCATTAATCAAATTTTGATTTGGAAAATTGAATAAAAACCATTGTCAGGTTTTCTTTCCTGTAATATCAATCTAAAGACAGCAAGGTTTTTTTTTTTTTTTTCAATTTAAAACAAAAACTATCAGCAGAGGGAAGATATAGGATCATGGCGTTATAGAATGTGATAGCTATAACAGATTATGCGTATCTGTGAACTCACTTTTAATGTCATGTATTTAAACTGGAAGTAATTTCCTTTTTATAATAGACTTTTTCCTTGAGAGTTATTTTTTGAGATCTACACATTAGCAGATTACACTATTTTTACCCCAAACTTCAGACTCCAAAATAGGTCACAGCAGATTGCTAAAATTCAACATGTATTCAATAAATAGAATACCAATGCTTTTTAAAATAATTTTATAAATTACACAATCTACTGAAAATTTGTTTTCTTGCCTTTTAAAATCTAGTAAACATAGTTTAACTCTTGATATAATTTTGAAATTCTACAGAAAAATACGGTTTCATAACAAATGAAATATTCAAGACATAAAACTTATGTAAGAAAAAAGTAACAATGCTGTTTAACACCTACCAAAATATTTTCTAAAAGACTTAGATGTTTAGCTAAAAAAATGTACATTTTGAAATATTGATTTTGACATGTTAAATTCATTTTGAGTTCATTTCAAAAGCAAAAAACTGACACTTTGTATATATCATATATCTTCAGTTTAATTCACCATGTACATGACTGTCAGTTGTATTTATTATTTCCTATACACATGAAAAACCATAAACAAATGCTATTCTCCAAGTTATTTAAAACATACTAAAATTTGAAATCCCCTAGAGGACATTCACCAAATTTTATGGCTAATATCTTTACACTGCACATGCACGTAATAAGAAACAGAGCTGTCATATTTACTTCAATGGATATTTATAATGAGATTTATATTTTTGCCAAGAAACTTGAGTTTCACAACAAATCAGATATGCTGAGACAATAAAAAATAAACATGGAAATTTATGAATTATTCTAAGCTATGATTTTACCATACAAATTACTTGACATCTGCAAGTAACTAAACCACTCTGCAGCAAATTCACCTTAAACCTAAAATGGGTCTGTGGAGCAACTCTTGAAACAAAATTATGGTCTGGAAGCTTTGATATAGTGATATAATCAGAAGGTGGTGAGATTTCCATGGAATGTGTGAATATGTAACACTTCATCTACTGTAAAGATGAGTGTCTCCTACTAGCTTTAAGATATTTTTTATTTAGGCAGATCTATGGGTGATAGTAATAGTGTTCTTTAAAATTACTTAAATAGCCAATATATTTACCTGGATTAAAATATGAGGTTGAACTACCATAAAGCCACAGCAAGAAGACTTTCAGAGAAACACGGGGAAGCAAGAACTGGACTTTTGTCATTCAGAGAGCGAGGCATGGTGCTTCTATCCTTCCCTGGCTTGGAAGATAAGCTATGAACCATTTATGCTCAGTTTATCAAAGTTCCCCATGTCAGTCTTCTTGGAAAACATATATTGTACCATTAAGCAGCTATTTTAATTCCTCATGCCCTTACTTTTATAGAACAAAGTATCAGTATTTGGGAAGGAGGACACCAAATCCAATTCCCTCTCCTCTCCACCCCACCCCTCATCCCCAATGTTCTAAGGTACAGAAAATCTCAGAGGAAGCAATGTTGTTCCTAGAGAGAGTTTGAGAAATGTACAGAGCTTAGACATTTAGCAGAAAGAGCAACCCAAGAGTTTCTCACAGGGAAGAATTTTCTCAGACCCCACATTGCCTTTGAATGGCCACCAAATTAAACCTTCATAAATATAAACTGGTCATTCTTTAGTATATAATAATAATAAAAGTTTTCACAAGAACGTACATGAAAATAAGAGTAATTCAACAAAATTTCAACACGGAGAAGGAAGCAAAAGTGGAATAAAGGCGCTGACTTGAAATTTTTGAATTATTTACTTGATACCCTATCCTGTAGCCAATGTATAATTGAAAGAGGGTATGTCCATAGTAAATAAAATGGGAAGGAAAATTCCAGTACTGATTTGATAACTTTCCTTTTGTTAATATTTAACTGAATGTTACTAAAGACATATGATAGTTGTTTGGGATGGTCTTCATTATATTATTAGAGAAAAATGCTGCCCAAGTAGGATTAGAAAAGACGACAACTTGAAAGGCTAATGATAGCATTATTATACTCTCACTTACTACTCTCGTTACTTATACTAACACAAGTGTATATGGTCAGATTTCCCTGAATGTCTGCTCTCTCATTTCAATGTGTTTTTTGAATGCAATGGCTTTTGATATTACATGTCTTAAATTCAATATTTCATCCTAGTAGGTGCAAGTACCTATTTTATTGTTTCACCTGCTGAAGTAAGACCCAAGTCGTTACATATTTAAATATATAATATTTAAGAATAAATTATTTTTATTCTTCTGTTATATTACATTTAAGCTTTAGCTGATGTTATAATTAGGTGCAGGTAGATTACATTGTTTTAATAATGTTCATGTCAGGAACGTAAATATTTGTAGTTAAGAGGTAGTTCCAAGGTGAAATTCCTTCCCTAAAGCAGGGAGAGGAAAGCAACCACCAGGGCCTAACTCTGGACCAGATCCGTCCCAAGCACTGTATAACTACAATTCCACTTTCTCACAGAGTGAGAATTGCAGTTCCTATTTTGTAGATGTGGACTATGATGTCCCGAGAGATTTACTTGCCCAAGTTGGCACAGCAAGAAAATACGGGAACTGGGTTCAGTCAACACATTCTCAAATGCACCTGAGCCCCTGTAGTCTTCTTTAGGGAGCCCAGGATTAACGGGCATGACTGCCCAGGCAGACCCAACATTTCATTTCATGCTAAATATATTGTAATGTGTCCTTTTCTATCTTGAAATAAAACTCTTAGATCCTATATCCCGCCTACCTTCATAGTTTCCAAAACATCAATATAAAGTCAATACTATAAAGTAATCGATCTGTCCAGTAGAACTAGTCAGAAGTGCACATCCACCAGGCATGCAGTTGCACTGCCATCAGCCTTGGTATTTATCAAAATGGAACATGCTGCTTCATAAAATCCCCAACAAAAACAAGCAAGTACAATCATCCCTTGATATAAAAAATAAATCCATTAATGAAGAAACCAATCTATGTAAAAATATTTTTTATGGGTTTAGAATCTAGGTTTGAGCTTTTCATCTACAGGACATGTCCAATAGGGGATTAGAAATTTGTGTAAGAAGCAGAAAATTCTTCACTGTATGAAATATTTTTTGAGTGTCTCACACTCCACTTACAAAATATCAGTGATACATCTCAATATTGTGAAAGTATGGGACGCCTGGGTGGCTCAGTCGGTTAAGAGGCTGCCTTCGGCTCAGGTCAGGATCCCAGGGCCCCGGGTGGAGCCCCACATCAGCATCCTTGTTCAGTGGGGAGCCTGCTTCTCTGTCTGCCTGCCGCTCCCCCCCTGCTTGTGCCCTCTCTGTCTCTGACAAATAAATAATATCTTTAAAAAATATATTGTGAAAGTAAAGACTGCACTCTAAAATTTGAAAAGGACTCTTAGGGCAAATCACATCACTCCTGTGGTGTTTTCATAGAGATCATTAATATTCCCAGTGAAAAGCGCTTTTAATTATATTCCAGTTAAGCTTTTTTATAAGGATAAATGATTCGAACATATCCAGTTTGACTCTTAAGCCACTATTTTTAAAACAACTTTCTAAAGACTCCTATTTACTTTCTTTGTCAAAACTGCTACGTTTAGACATCCCTGTGTAAGGCCAAAAGTTTCTACTTTCAACCAGAATGCTTCTTTGTGTATATTTCTATAACACTGCTTGTAAAACGTTCTGTTTGTTGTTCTGTTTCCTGGAAGACCACCCTAATGTGTGAATAAATATCCTGCAAAAATTCGGCTGACTCCTGGTTTCTGGTTGACCAGTTGCTGTCACTTTGGTATAATCATTCAAAGGCCAAAAGAATGCGAATTTGTAAACAGAGAAAGCCCCGCATCCCAGTCACTACATTTTATCCTCTATCTTTGTCATTTAGGAATACACAAAGTTTAGCTGATTGGCACACTACTCATAATCCAATATATTCATACTATTCATATATTTGATATATATACACACATACAGTTATACACATATACGTATGTATAGCTACCAGATGATGGATGGCATCACAACAAGAAGAGAGTCCTTGTTTATCTCATTTTCTGCATAACCCCAGGGTTGAAAACAGTGCCTGGTATGTAGTTGGAGCTTAATAAATATTTTGCTGATGACTGAGGAGCTGGGACTTTATGCTGTGGTCTGTGGACAGCCACAGAGGGCTTGTTGCAGGGGGATAATATCCTTTCCTAGTTTTCAACTTCATTTTCTATAAGATCTCTAGTGTCTGTCAGCCCCAAAATGTTACGATTCTAAAGATGGGCCACACATCAAGTGGGACAAAAGATGCTGCAGGAGTCATTTTTCTCTTCTTTTCTGGTCATAAAAGAATGTGGAGTTAAACCTGCTCTTAAAGCGCATCTAATCTGTGCATGATCCCCTCTAGATTTTTAACTAAGAAATTAAGTAAACGCTACTTGAGTACCTTTGGTAACAGGGAATGAACACTACCTGTAAGAGCCTCCTTTATGTTTGCACAGTTCAGACACTTACAAAATGCTTCCTCATCTTGAGCTCAAATGTGATAACCAATAATTCAGGGTTCTTCCAGATTATGTCTAACCACACTTCTATGCAAACTCAATTCAAATCTGTGATGATAATAATTAGCCTCACTGCATTTTCCCTTCTCCAGGCTAAATGGCCATCATTTATTCCCTCAATAAATATCTATTGTGAGCCTACGATGTGCCAGACACAGTTCTGGGGATTGGGTGTATGGCAATGAACAAAATTGACAAAGTTCCTTTCCTTATGGAGTTCATATTCTAGTGGTGAAAACTGTAGTAACAATGACTAGAAGTGATGGATGAATAATAATGTCAGGTAGTGTAGGTACCATGTTATATATGTACATGCGTACACACATACACACAAGCATGCATACATTCATATCAGCATAAGAGGAAAGAGTAATATGGATGGTATTTTGGATAAGATGGTTGAGGAAGGGCTCTCTGAAAAAGTGGAAATTTTAAAAAGTGAGAGTAAGCCACATATACACATTGGGGAAGAACATTTAGGTAGTGTGGGTGGCAGGTGCAAAGGCCCTGAGGCAGGATGGTATTGGCTTGTTCACGGACAAGCAAGAAGAACAGACCAGAGTCAACTGAACTGCAGGAAGAGTTAGGAAAAAAATGTAGGAGAGCTAGCCAGAAACGGGATTGCTTGGAACCTTGTAGGACAGAATAAGGAGGTCAGATTTGATTCTGTGTGATGGAAAGCTTATAGATTTCTTTCAAGTGCTCATGAACTAATTAATTGATTTAAAACACCCTTACAACCTATATTCACCTCACATGAACTTACTGAATTTTCTCTACATGTCTTTTAAATCGTGGGGACTAGAAGTTAATGAAAACAATCCTAGATTGATCTGATCAATGATAAGATAGAACTATTTCCACCCTACTTTTTAAAAAAAATTTATTTTAGAGAGAGAAAGAGAGAGTGAGCAGAGGGAGGGGCAAAGGGAGAGAGAATCTCAAGCAGACTCCATGCTGAGTGTGGAGCCCGATGCAGGGTTTGATCCCAGGACCCTGAGATCATGACCTGAGCCAAAATCAAGAGCCGGCCGCTTAACCAACTGGGCCACCCAGGTGGCCCCACCCTACTTTTGATAATCTATTAATAAAGTCCAAACTTGCAATACATTTTCTGGTGGGCCTATCAACCTGTTTCCTCCTAAACTTAGGGCCAAAGAACATCTTGGAGTCTCTCACAGTACACATAGTAATTGTCAAAATCTGCTGGTGCTGTATTTTTCTTCTAGATTTTGACCTAGATCAAAACTTCAAGTTTATCTCTAATACATCACCATGTTTTGGAGAACCTGGATTTAAATCCCATCTGCCCTTTACTAGTTGTACAACCTTGACCAATTACTTAACTTTTGTATATTTTATTTTATTTATTCATAAAGTGGGATCAATAATAGTACTTATATCATAAGTATTTTTTGTTAAAGATTAAATGAGATAATAGATATACATTGCTTAGAACATGCCTGATGAATGGCAAGCAGTATATAAGAGTTAAGTATTTTACATAACATAATTAATCAGAAATTCAACTGTCTAAGAGAGTTAATGCCTATAAAGAAAAAAAATATTTGGTTGTTCACCGATTAAAGATGTTTGTAAAAACAAAAAATAAAAAAATAATAAAATATTCATTAATGGCAAAAAAGTTAACTGTTTTCACTTTACATGAAATATATATATACACACACATACACATATATACATTCATGCATACGTATATTCATTTATAAATTATATATATGCATACTGACTTTATATATGCATATCCAACATTCTTTCTCATAACTCTGTAACCAGAAGCTCTCGATTCCAATCATACACGCATGGTCCCATATCCTCACACTACTCAAGCCATTACTTTATGCCACAGAGATCTGCATTCCCAAATTCTATCCAGTGTAAACCTTATCCAGTGGAAGCCTTATTCTGTGCACGTTTTCCACCACCCCTCTCTGTTCACAGTGATCATGCTCTTTTCCAACAAAAGTCCTTACCACAATAATTTATTTTTTGACCGCAGCACTGCCATATAAGCTATATATCTGTTATCATAAATTCTTTCATTAAATACTTATTTAGCATCTACTAAATGTATATCTGGAAGCTGTCTGACATGGTGGTTGGAAGAATAAGTTCCAACCTCATCTTCTTACTAGTTGTGTGACTTTGAACATTTATTTAGCCTCTCCAAGCCCCAATTTCCTCATCTGCAGATGGGGAGTAATAAACAGGACTCACCTTACAGGGTGTAGAGTGGTTTAAATGATAAAATGTATATACAGCATCTGGCATTTTGTGGAATGCAAAGTAGGTAATAGTAATAGGTGGTTATTACCCAAGTTATTGTCTTAATCTTTCTAACAGACTATAAACTCCTTAAGGAGGTTTGTGTCCCATACTTCTGTATATTCCGTAGAGTGCATAGCGGCATGAACTGCTAATGTTGTGGTTTGTTGCATCTTTGACTAGTTTTAATAGAGTAAGGAAATAGAAAGCTGTTTATAATTTTCTTCTTAATTTTCCTTTCCCCATTCCAAACAGCCAGATAGGTCTTTGTGCTATCTTTTCTTTCAGGGGATGATTATGTTTTATGATAGAAAACAGAGGTGGCCTGTAGGCAGCCTCCCTTCCTGTTTTTTTGGGGGGGGGAGGGTTGTGGGGTTTGTTTTTTTTTATGTCTCTAACTTAATGTCATTGAGGGGATTATGCTAAGTATGTCAGAGATGGAGAGAGGCTAACCCTTTTGAGGGGAAATAGGTAAGAACAGCAAGACAGAACAGAAAGATTTCCCAAGACTATGGGAAATAGTCGGAAACCAGTTCCTTCTTGGAGGTAAGGGGTGGTCGGTAATACTTCTGGAAGGGGTATGGAGAGCAGGTTTCCAACCCCAGGGAATATTATTAGAATATTTCTGGAGAGGAGTATGGGTAGCAAAGTCACCAAACTTTAAAAGAATCTTTGGGCTTGGAAAATAGAGAGTACTTCTTATTTTTCTTAAATCTTCATGACATGATTTAAAACATATGCATGTATAATTTTGATAAAAATAAGAATCAACAGGGGCGCTTGGGTGGCTCAGTCATTAAGCGTCTGCCTTTGACTCAGGTCATGATCCCAGGGTCCTGGGATCGAGTCCCACATGGGGCTCCCTGCTTGGCGGGAAGCTTGTTTCTCCCTCTCCCACTCCCCCTGCCTGTGTTCCTTCTCTCGCTTTGTCTCTTTCTGTCAAATAAATAAATAAAATCTTTAAAAAAATAAATTAAAAAGAATAAAAATCAACCTAAAAGGATCAAGTATTACAAAAAGTACTTGTTAATTTTAAACACTAGTCATGGCTGTTCTTACTCATCAGATGTGATAGAAAGCATCTGATAAGAAGAATTCTACCTATTTCCTCTAGTAAATCATAGGAAATATGCCTTAAAAAAATGAAAAGCCTTCTTTTTTTAAGTTTGGGCTATATCAGATCTTTAAGAAGTATATTTCATTGCAAAAATATCTTGAGCATATGAGTCTACAAGAGAGTTGATGATTCAATTAATTTTCCAGTAAATTCAGAAAATAAAAAGGCATTGACCCAGATTTTCATACCTCCCACTACCAAAAAAAAAAAAAAAAAAAAATTTAAGGACAGACTTTTTTTAATGTACCAAGCAGAAAATTCAGAAAATTTTTCTGTTTATTTATCTATCCTCACTCTACTGAAATTGATCCAATTCAGGAAGCATGCTATATAAAAATCTCGATCTGTAAATAATAGGGGCTCAATAAGAAACAGTAGAAGGCATGGAGAAAATTCTGGAACTTATATGAAATATAGAAAGTAAATAAATTTTGGTGTATAAATAAGACTTATTTATTTTTGATGATAAAAATACATAATCATTATATGCCATTTTGAAAAGTAGTAGCAAATATAAAAAAGAAAATTAGAAAATCACTACAAATTTAATTTCCAGAGAATAAGCTCTCCGGAGGAAGCTGGTCATTTTCTCCTGGGCATTTTGTGATAGATTTTCAAAACATATGCATAAGTAGTTGTTTATTCCTTAACAGTAGTTTGATCCATATCTCTATTAGATTCCCTACTCTTTTATTTGTTAGAGCTCTGTGCTTATGCTAATTTATATAAGCTCATTATATATTTAATTTGTAACATTTACATTGTTTGTTGTTTGTTACAAATTTTTTAACCAATTGATATTGATCTTTTAAATCTATTCTTTTCTTAGGTGGAAAAAATGCTCATTTGTGATATAGTGAAACTAGCTATTTTTTTCCAAGATTTTTTCCATTTCCATTAATAGTAGAACTTTCTCCCCTAATGAATGCTTCAAAATAAACATTAACCTCACCACATGCTGACTATAGTTGCAATACTGTATTGTATATTTAAAAATTGCTAAGAGAGTAGATCTTAAAGACTCTCATCACATACACAAAAATGTGTAACTCTATGCGGTGACAGAGGCTAACTAAGTGTACTATGGCAATCATTCCACAATATCTACCTATATGAAAATCATGCTATACAACTAAAATGAATACAATGTCATATGTCAAAATAAAATTAATTTAATTAACTAATAAATATTAATGCCATTTTTATTTGTAAGTATGCATTTATTGTATACTAAATTATTGTGCATGTTGTGTTTCTTTCTTAGCTATTCTGTTTCATGGATATATACCTTGTTATATACAAATATTACATTGCTTCTACTATTATCTCATTATAATATGTTATAATACATGATGAGGCTTACAATGTATATTAAGATTTCATAGGAAGATTCCTAAACTTCCTATTCAACTAGATATTATCTAATTTTCATTTCAAGATGAATTTGAGTATATTTTGTCAAGATCCAAGAAAGATTCAGTTAAGAGTTTTAATTGGAATAATAGTAAATCCATATTCATTTACAAAGACAATATTTTCCACCTCTCATCTCACTTGGGAAATGGTTTGCCTCTGAATTTATTTATAACTTTTTTATTTACATAAAGTTTTAGTCATAAAGGTTGTTCATGTTCTTGCTAAGGGTTCCAGTTAAACTTTTCATGTCTTTATGTTAGTGTTTGATTTTACTTTTCTACTGTCATTGGGATGTATTTCTCTCATCAGAGTTTTTAACTGGTTGTTTATATTCAAGGAATCTGTGTATTTTTAGTTTTAGTTTTATGTATGCTCATTTAGCCAAACTGATCTATTTAGTACATTTTCAGTTGATTCCCAAAGTAAACAATAAGGTTAACTATATATAATTGGACTTACTGCATTCTTCAGAACTTCCAGACCTGTTAATTATTGATGGCAATACTGTCGTTTTGTTGTTCAGTTTGTATTTTTTTTTTAATAGCCAGGTCTTTAGTGTTAAAATGTTTGCTATCAATTTGTGATAGATTTTGCCATGTGAGTAAAATATCTTTCCATTCCTAGCTTTCTCTCTCCAACAGAATCAAGGATTGACTTTTTATTGTGCACCATTAACTTCCTATTAGATCACTGTTATACCAAGAGTAGGCGGTAGAAACATTCCACACCAGGGCCAGAATATAAAGGGATTCATTAAAGACAATAATACAACCAACCCTAAGTCACTCTGCTTTTTATTATCACCAGACCTCAGCAATTCTAAACAGTGTTAGTGATAAAATGTTCCTCCCAGAAATAATTTTGTGTTGATCAAAGTTCAAAAAAATTGTTATTGTTACTGTTGTATTTTCATAGTATGTATGTAAGCTTCAAATTAGCACATTTTTTATTATCTATCCCTTAATAAACACTGTATTATGTGGAGGTTAATATGGAGAACGGTTGGTTAGATAGTCAACACCGATGCACATGGGTAAGAATTTAAGTTCAGTTATATTTTTCCTTTACAATCACTATGCTTTCATTATTTACACCTAATCTGCTTAAATGCAGAAATATGTAATGCCACATGACTCAGTGACACAAATAGCACCCAGAGCAAGCTCAAACAATTTTGAACCATTATGAGCTTCAGAAGTTTTTACCAAATACAACAGAATTTTATTATGAATTTTCTGGTGAAAATATTTCAGCAGAAAAATTTCAAATATGACAACATTTGAAAGCCACTAGAAGAAGTAATCCAAGGAAACACAGATAGATAGAGTTGCAATTTCTAGAAAAGTAAAACAGGATTTTTGTGAATCTCAAAATAGATTTAACCATACGTTTATGACTTTCCTTAACTATTTGCGTATCTGTTGCTGTACGAAATGTAACTTCTCAAAATTAAAATTTATAAAAATTATTCTTTGATCAAGTAGGAGTGAAAACAAATTGACAAACATAACTATACTGCTGCCAAACATAAATATAGTTTTTAAAAAAAATCATTTGCAGAAGGCTTGAAAACAGAAACTCTAATGTTATTTCTCATGTCTTTGACCAATATGTTGATATTGGTCAGTATTTTTCTTTATTTTCATTTCAAAAAATGCATTAATATGATTTACAAATGTTAATTTAGTACCTCTTTTCTTATACTGTCATCTTAAATTATTTTATTGGCAAACATACATATATATGAATATGTGTATATATATGTCATTCAATAAAAAAAGTTTTACTATATTTTTGTGGTTTTGTTTTCCTGGATTAATTTCAAGATTATTATTGAAAATAATTTGTTGCATCGAGAAGCAAGATGTTAAAATGATCTATTCTGAGTGTCTAGTATTCTAGGTATGCCATCAACTAAGATTATGTAATTTATTGAATTCACAGATTCCCTGATACTAAATCATCCTTTCATTTCTAGGATCAAGCTAAACTGGTAAAGATAAATGACTATTTGAAGTTACATTTAATTTCATGTTGCAAGTACTTTAATTAAGATTTTGCCACAGGATTTTCAAATTTGATTTGCAAGTAATTTTAATTAAGATTTCTGCCATGCAGTAAATGATCTCTTTTTCCTATTTTCTTATCCAAGTGTGCTAATTTATTAAAAATTTCTAGGTAGCCATGTTTTTAGCATTCTGGGCCAGTTTATGCAGCATTCACTTTTTATTTCATTTTTTTTCACCCCTCCACAAATGACAAAACTTCAAAACTTTGAAAAAATAATGTTTTGATCAAACTTTTAATAATTACCAATGTTGTTTACTTATTCATGTTTCTCAATTGCTGAGGTATCTCATTAAGATTTTCAGCTTATTAGCATAGAGTTAATGTAGTAATCTATAAAGTGTTAAATCGATATTTATAATTATATATCATTTCTCTTTGTATTTTCTTTTCTTACTATTTTGCGAATATTTGCCAGAAGCTTGTTGATTATTTGGTCTTCTGAATTAACAGCTCTTAGATGAATTACTTCTACAGTTTGTTTTCTCATTCAGTAAATTTTGTTTTTATTTCTGTATGTCACCCTTTTAGGATTTATGGGGTATATTGAATAGAATGCTTAATTTTTTTTTATAGATTTTATTTATTTGAGAGTGAGTGAGAGAGAGAGCAGGAGTAGAGGTAGAGGGAGAGGGAGAAGCAGACTCCTCGCTGAGCAGGGAGACCAACATGGGGCTCCAACTCAAGACACTGGGATCATGACTGAGCCACCAGGTACCTCTAGAATGCTTAATTTATTTATCTATATTTATTTCCATTTTTTCTTTTAGGACACAAGCTCTGAAGGCATGAATTTATCACAGAGTTTAGCTTTGGCAACCACTGTTATGTTTTGATAAGTTTTCATGTATTATGGCATTTTCTAAATCTTATTCCTTAAACATCTAACTTCTCTCTTTAGCCCAAAGATTTATTTTTTGAAAAGTTATTCTATATTTTATGAATATTTAATTATAAAATATAACATATGAAATGCCTACCTCTTTGCGATTTTTAAGTAAGCTCTATACCCAATATGGGACTTGAACTCAGGATCAAGAGTCTCATGCTCTACAGACCGAGGCAACCAGGAGTCCCCTGTAATTTACTTTTACAAAGAAAACATGCTAGTGGGTCTATGGCTTTTGGCAAACGCAGAGTTCTATGACTCCCGCCACAATCAAAATACAGAATGGTTCCATCACTGCTTAGCAGCTCCATTAGTAGTCAATTCCTTGCCTACCTTTAATCCATGGCAAACACTCATCTGTTCCCCATCTCCAGAGTTTTGCTTTATCCAGAATTTCATATAAGGAAATCATACAACATGTAGCCTTTGGGGTCTGATATGTCTCACTTAGCAAAATGTATTTTAGATTTAACTGTTTTAGCATATATCAATAGTTCTCTCCTTTTTATTGTTGCGAATTTCATTGAATGGATATACCACTATTTGTTTAACCATTCAGCTATTGAAGGACAATTAATTCTTTCTGCTTTGGGTAATTATGACTAGAGCTTCTATAAGCATTTATGTACAGGTTTTTGTGTGACCTAAGATAATATTGCTCTAGGGTAAATATCTAGAAGTGAGATTTCTGGGTCACAATGGCAAGTGTATGTGTAATATACAAGAAACTCATGATTTTTTTAAAGTGCCTGTATCATTTTGCATTCTTACCAACAATTTATGAGAGCTCTATATCTTTGCCAGCACTGGTCGGTGTTTTGAGTTTTTATTTTTTTCCTTTTTCCATCTTAGCCATTTCTAGGACATGTAGTGGCATCTTACTGCAGTTTTAATTAGCATTTTCCTAATAACTGATGCTGAACATAGTTTTATGTGCTTCTGGATATCCATAACTTTTATATTTTAAAATTTATATATCATGTGATTAGCGATTTATCTAAACATTTCATGGAATCTCAAAAAATTGTATCTTTACACCATCTGACACATGTCAATATATTTCAAAGTGCAATCCTTGAGATATGTCAATTAATTCAACTTTATTAATTACATCATTCAGGTCTATCATTACATTTGTGTGTGTGCTCTACTATGCAATTTTAAATGTGTGGTAAGAGTTCATATTACAATTTTGTTTCTACCAACTTTTACTCATACTTCCAGAATTGGATGTTTTATGCATTTTGACTTCTCACTTTCCATATAAAGAACAGTGCTGAAGCTTGGTTGAGTTTTAGAGTTTGTGATCATAGTGACTGGTTCTGTTCCATGTCATTCATTTTCCCTGGAATTCTAGACTTGCTATCATAAAATTCTGACCCCTGCTTTCTTCTACTTGCACAGGTCTCAGACACTTTATTCTTTGATTCAGAATTTATCTAATTATTCGATTGTCACTTCAGTCGAGTTACTATTGCAGTTAGCACACTATCATATCTAAATTTGGATCTCTGTTTCTGAAATGTCTTTTAAAAGCTACATCATGTTACAGTATCGAAACTCAGAAAGTAATCATGTATGATTGAAAACTTTTCAAAGCTAAGAGAGGTTGATAAAATGATAAACACGTATAATGAAGAAACCCGATTTAGAGACCAGATTTAGCTCTAACAAATACACAGATGTCCCCTGGGACTTTTCCATAACCTCAGATGTCGCTCTCAACCTGGAAGGTGCAAAAGAGGTTAAGATGATGAAATTGGGTTGTGAATATACCACAATTATTGAGATCATTTAAATAACCACAGATGACAAAAAAAGTGATTCTGAAATATCTTGGGCTTCTTCTAAGCAACGAAGGCTTAGACTCAAAAATCAAACTTGGTGTAGTGTTCCATGATTCATTATTTGCGTATAACACCCAGTGCTCCATGCAGAACGTGCCCTCTTTAATCAAAAACTAATGATGTCATGTATGGTGATTAACATAATAAAAAAAATCAAACTTGGATACTAAACCGGGGGATGTAATTTGTGGCCAAATGTCGGCAATTGCTGTTGCATTAAAACATAATATGTGGGGCGCCTGGGTGGCTCAGTTGGTTAAGCGACTGCCTTCGGCTCAGGTCATGATCCTGGAGTCCCGGGATCGAGTCCCGCATCGGGCTCCCTGCTCGGCAGGGAGTCTGCTTCGTCCTCTGACCTTATCCCCTCTCATGTGTTCTCTCTCACTCATTCTCTCTCTCAAATAAATAAATAAAATCTTTAAAAAAAAAAAAAAAAAACATAATATGTGCACGTACTTAGTACTCATTCCCTCCAATCCCAAAAATGGGCCTTTAATGTAGTATAATCTATGAGATACTTAGGACACTTCAGCATTCCAATTGTTCTTAGGTCATATGTGTCTGCATGTTTTATAATTAAATTACAGAGCGTTTGGGCATAAGTTTATTTAGATCAAATCCATTTGCTCAGCTGATTTTAATTCTTAAACTGTGTCTCCTTGAAGACCATGAATTCCCCATTCTTCTTAATTTCTATTTCAGTAATCTGCCATGGCATGCCTTCGAGCAATTCTTTCTAAAATGGAATGTGGGAGATATATTTTACAAACTCTTAAGTATTTGAAAATGTTTTTATGTGACTGTTATATGCAAAAGACCAGTTAGGGGAAAAGTAAGAAATCAAGCATAAAAATGGGGAAAAGGTGAATAATTATTAAATATCCTGTCACAGGAGGGATTTCTAAGCATAAGCAACCATGAAATAAGGCAAATTTAAAAAAATGAACAAAAATAGCATAAAACTTCCCAAAGAGAAAATATAAGTGGCTAACAGACATATAAAAAATCAATCTCAGAAGAAATACAAATTTTAAAAAAACATAAGTTTTAGATTATTAAGAGTGTAAATATATCATATTTAATTTAGGTTTCAGTTTGATAAATAGCATTAGCATTTACTTGCTGGTGCACGTATTAAAAAAACAAATTTGCTAAAACACAACTTAGTAATATATTTCAGGAGATTTAAAAAATCATAGTACTTTTCATTTGAATGATTCATTTTCTAAGAACATATTTTAAGGAAATGATCAGAAAGTGTAGCAATGTCTACAAAACTTATATATACAGATAAACATTGCAACAGAATATATGATAGTAAAAACTGGAAAAATTGCATGCCCTGTAATAAAAGAATGTTTATATAAATGGTGAATTATTGAGGTGAAATCATATTTGTCATCAAAAATGTGCTCATAAAGAGCAAATGAACAAATGAGAAAAATCATATACTAAAAAATCAAGAAAAACTAAGGGCCCAGAAATAAATCCATGCCTATTTGGTCAATTAATCTATGAAAAAGAGGCAAGAATATACAACGTGAAAAAGACAGTCTGTTCAATAAATGGCTCTGGGAAAACTGGACAGCTACATGCAAAAGAATGAAACTGGACCGTTTTCTTACACTATACACAAAAATAAACTCAAAATTAATTAAAGATCTAAAATGTGAGACCTGAAACCATAAAACTCCTAAAAGAAAACATACGCAGTAGTCTCTTGGACATCAGCCTTAGCAACATATTTATGAATATGTTTCCTCAGGCAAGGGAAACAAAACCAAAAATAAACTATTGGGACTTCACCGAAATAAAAATGTTTTACACAGCTATGGAAACCATCCAGAAAACAAAAAGGCAACCTACAAAATGGGAGAAGAGATTTGCAAATGATTTATCCAATAAGAGGTTAACATCTAAAATATGTAACTGAACATAATAAAAAATAAAATATGTAAAGAATTTATACAACTCAACACCAAAAAACCACAAATAATCCAAATAAAAATGGGCAGACGACCTGCACAGACATTTTTCCAAAGAAGACCTACAGATGGCCAACAGATATATGAAAAGATGATCAACATCACTCAGCATCAGGGAAATGCAAATCAAAACCACAATGAGGTATCATCTCACACCTGTCAGAATGGCTAGTATCAAAAAGACAAGGAATAAAACCTATTGGTGAGGATGTTGAGAAAAGGGAACCCTGGTGCTCTGTTGGTGGGAATGTAAATTGGTGTAACTACTATGGAAAACAGTATGGAGGTTCCCCCAAAAATTAAAAATGAAAACACCAAATGATCCAGTAGTTCCACACTAGGTACTTATTCAAAGAAAATGCAAACACTAATTCAAAAAGATATACGCTCTCCTATGTTCATTGCAGCATTATTTACAACAGCCAAGATATGGAAGCAACCTAAGTGTCCATCGACAGATGAATGGATAAAGAAGATGTGCTATATTACTCAGCCACACAAAAGAATGAGATCTTGCTACTTATGACAACATGGCTAGGCCTAGAGGGTATTATGCTAAGTGAAATAAGACAGAGAAAGACAAATACCATATGATTTCACTTATATGTGGAATCTAAAAAACAAAACAGATTCAAAAATATAGAAAACAAATTGGTTTTTGCCAAAGGAGAGAGGTGTGGGGGGGATAGGTGAAATAGGTGAGGGGATTAAGAGGTACAAGCTACCAGTTATAAAATAACCAAATCAAGGGAGATGAAAAATATAGCACAGGGAACACAGTCAATAATATTGTAATAACTATGTATGTTGACAGAAAGTAACTGCACTTATTGTAGTGAGCATTGCATAATGTAATAGAATTGTCAATCACCATATCCTATACCTGAAACTAATATAACACTGTATATTAGTGATACTTAAATGGCAAAAAAAAAAAAAAATTAAGAATAAAGAGTACAACACATTATATAAACATTGTTCAACCTGACGAAAAAGATGTATTTTTAAAGTATAGAAGGAAATATATATAAAAGTATGAACAATGGTTGGTTCTAGACAGTGGAATTAAAATGTTTTTCTTGCTTTTTTTTCAATTTGGATATAAAATAACCACAGTGTCAATAAATTATATGATCTTAATGCTCTGCTTGCTTTATCTCCAAAATGGCTTTTATAAACTAGTATTTCCACATGGGAGAGTATTTCTCAGAGTGAGTTCTCCATAATTCTAGGCACCCATGGTGCTCAGTTAGGTGAGTCTCAGAGTGCAATGTGCATGTGAAACCATATGAGCATATGGTTCATAATCTTTGCAGAGATTCACAATGCTCATCAGCATAATAAAGATACTGAGACGTTTCCTCTTGGAAATATCAAAATCAATTCAATTACTGTCTCTCAGCACAATCCAAATTTATTTGACTATAAAATTTCAGATAACAACTCTTAAGAAGACGTGGCAATGCTCTCAATGAAATACACTTAGGAGGGCCACCTGCGTGGCTCAGTCAGTTAAGCAGCAGACTCTTAATTTTGGCTCAGGTCATGATTTCATGGGTGGTGAGATCCAGCCCTGCATGGGGCTCCGGGCAGAGCGGCGAGTCTGCTTGAGGATTCTCTCCCTCTGCCCCTCCCCCACTTACCCGCATGCTCTCTCTGTCAAGTAAATAAATCTTTAAAAAAAAAAAGTACACTTTAGGAAATTCGGATTGTGATTGAAGTGCCCAAGAGATTTAAGTAATCATGACTTAGCATGTGCTTTAATTATTATGTGTCAATGAAAGTTGAATTAAAATTAAATATGATTTGACCTATTCATAACCAATAATTTTATCATGTCTTCCTAAGTAATCAGTCTAAATAATTAAAAATCAAATACTGATACTATTGATATTTCTTATATTACAATCCATAGATTGTGTAGGTGTGGTTAGGTAAAGGCAAATAGAGAAAGAGATAAAGAAACGGAATTGTTACAAAGTAGCAGGTGACATCCTAAAGGCTCATCTTTAGTCTGCAGCTAACTCTTGGCTTGCTTTGCAAATCAGAGATTAATGCTCAGGAGTTTAGGTACAGGTTGATATGTTAGCTATGATATCTGCTTTTTATAGTTCCTCTTGACTTTCCTTGCTTGGAATGATTGCTGAGGAGAGCTGAAAATGAATTGTCTTCAAGAACTTTATCATTTTGCTTTGAGAAATGTTGTCAACCCCAAAATATTTCCTTTTGGAAAAAAAAAATTAATTATCCCAAGGCCTTAGCCTCTAATTCATAATACACCCAAGGAGCTGAAAGAATATATTTAGCTTTCCCGTGATACAGGGGAAATGAGTGAGCTATGTGAAAGGAGCTCACTTTACACATGCCAGAGAGAGGGTTATAGCTGCTACAGATCAAGAGATATGTATGAGATGTGGAGGGTCCAATGTTGTGTAGAACACAGAGGAGATGTCAGCTATAACTAGCTGGATGAAGCTGAGGCCAGAGTTCTACCTACAGCAAGAGGAATTTCCTATTCTGTAGGTTGTAGGGGGTCCTGCGGCCCAAACTTCCACTTTAGCAGGTTTCTCATGACATTCTCCGGCCAATAATTAGGTAGGCCAAGGATATTCGTCCGAGGCTACAGGACAGCATGCTCGAGGGGCCTCGATACTGGCCAGCAAGTTGGTAGCTGCCCAGCATCCCAATCAACCACTATTGGTTTGCTCCAATCTCCAACCTCAGCTTTTGAGGTCTTTTACTGTTTGTAACTTTGATGTTCTGCCACTCTTCCATTTTGCTAAACGTTACTCCTCTTCATGTCAAGTCTATCTTTTGAAGTTGGGAATCAACACAGATTACTTTTCCTTCCCTCAGCTGGTTGCAGGGCCCCAGGGTCGGTACTGTTGGTGTCTGCAAAGAGCTTCCTGCCCCTCTGCCTGTGAGTGGTGTGAATATTTGCCTTCTTCAAAAGGCCACGGCCTCCCAGTTCAGAGGAAGGCCTGTAAGAGCCCAACTCCAGGGATAAGACTCTTGGTAAGCTCACTATTTAGCAATTTTTCCCTAAAATATGAAGAATGGCTAATGAAGTGAAAATATTTCAGTACAAGAAGTGATGGGGAAATACATAGAACTTTACAAAGAGGTTAAACAATGTCCCAATCACAGCCTTCCCAATTGCATTCACAAAGGCAACCCGGCACAGCAGTGAAGAGCTTGGACTCTGAATCCAGTTCCTCCTCTTACAAGGTGTAACATCACTGGGTCTCACTTTCCTCATCTCTGAATGGATCATTTTGTGAGAGTTAAATGAGTGAACACTTGAAAGGCTGATAGCGCCCCGTCCTGTGCTTCATGAGCACTGGATACATGCTACCTATGGGAGACAGCAAATTCCAAGGAGAGCAGAAACCATGATCTGTCTTGAGTGCTTTTCCTCTTCTTAGTATTTCACTTGGAGAATCTGGTATTATCTGGATTGATAATAACAGTGATGGCGGGTCAGCAGACTTGGATTTGTGTTTTGTGAAAATATTTACTCCCCAGGCACAGCAGCCTGATGGTGAAGAGTAACCCACTAGTAAAATATTAGGCCATTTTCCCCCACAGTCACTTCAAACGTGAAGCAATAATTGCCTAATGCCTAATATCCTGAGTAAATTCAAAGCAACCTAATCAAAGAGGTCTTTATACCAATTCTTGGAACACTCTACCAGTTTTGACCTTATAAAATGTGTCTCCACTGACTCGGAGTATCACTCGAATCCACATCATGTTCAGTGTGTACAGTAACAAAGTAAACACTGGACACAACCTTGTTAGCACACAAATGAAGAAGTGAGGTAAGGTCAGGGGTTGAGATGAAGGCCAGATCAAACAACTTCGTTTTGAAAAAGTGTATGACATTTTGCCCTTCTTTCCTCAGTACAACACAAATAAACAATGAGTGTTTAAGCCAAACGTATGCTCTGGAATGTGCAGTAAGCAAACAGTGCTTTTAGATACTACCTTTAAAATCACTGGAACCTCCATACGAATAAAAAACCCCACAGCTACAAACACAGGTTTCTGAAAGAGCCCCTAAGCTTTGCTGAAGCGTGGTTCTACCTTTGTTCTTTGCCTTTTGGACTAACAGTCTTCCTAAGGTTCTGTTTGCTGGTAATGGGCTCTTATTTATTTATTTTAAATTCACTTAAAGGGATTGAGGTTTGAAAAATATTTTCCCTATACCCAGAAGGTT
Source organism: Neomonachus schauinslandi (assembly GCF_002201575.2). Classification (NCBI taxonomy): domain Eukaryota; kingdom Metazoa; phylum Chordata; class Mammalia; order Carnivora; family Phocidae; genus Neomonachus; species Neomonachus schauinslandi. Next base: position 95,406,510 of record NC_058410.1, on the reverse strand, counting down.
CATTGTACCTGGTTACTTAAATAACAAAACACATTCTTGCAAATAATGCTGGTGAGTGCTTTTAATTGTACATGGTGCTGGAATTTTTGTGTGGATTTTTTCAAAGTATGTGACATTGAGCAAAAAAATCCTGGCACAAGAACCAGGGATTCTGGGCCTAGACCTCGCTTCTCTTGCCTTGTGATGTTGGCAGTAAAACAGGCACAGTCTTTCGCACAGTGCCTGGTCCCTAGTAGGTAATCAGCTTCTATTTGTCAAATGACTGAATGAATGACCTTTCAGAGCTCTAGTTTTCAGAGCTGTAGACTGTGGAATCGTATCTACTTCTGCGAGTGCTAGACACTGAAGCGATGCAGATAAAACCACGTAAGGTACATAAAGATGCTTTCCAGAAGTATAAACCATTATCGTCACTGCGATTAAAAATTACACATTTTTCGAAAGTAGGTTACCAAGCTAAAGAGTAGTAGCCAGACAGATCACGGTTCCAGTACAGATTCTGCCATTTACCAGTTGGGTAACCTTTGTAAGTTATTGAATCTCTGATCACGTCTTAATTTTCACATCAACAAAATAGGAGAAGAAAAATATTTATGCATACAATTGAGATGCAAATTAATTGACTAATGTATGCAAATTGCTCAGTCCAGTTTCTGGCATAGGGATTATGTTTATTTTTGCTTTCGTTGCTTTAATTACTACTGCTACAACTAGACCATAATTTAAATGATATGTATGTGACAATGTCCTATACTTTAAAAGAATCACAGGCACACACAACAGAATGATAATGATTTGCTTAATTCGGGTAAGTTCTTCCTCAAAGTAATTGATAACAGTAGAATGATAACTGCTTTGACACAGCAATGCAGAAGAGAAACATCTTACATGTTGATTTGAATAGGTCAATATATATATATATATATATATATATATATATATATATATATATATACATATAGTTAGAATCCATATTTTATTTTAAGAACTTTACTCATCACAATGAAATATTTAGCCAAGATAATCTTTCAGCATGCTATCAAATCATGAAAAAAACCCAGTAAATTCATATTTTCCCACTCAATGTATTATAAAATATCAAAAGTCAATGTGATGGCTTTACAATACGGATACTGTAAACATGTATGCCTCTTGTTCAACTTTTCAGATCAAAGCCGTAAGTTCCCATCCTGCTTCAAAATATTGTAACAGAAAGCAATTCAAGAAAAGTAATAAAAAGATGTGACTGTCATCTGCAAAAACAAAACAAAACAGCCCAGTCTAGGAAAGTCAAAATACTTAAGGCTAAATGGTATTAAATAGAAACAAAGTTATAATGATAATACAAATAGTAATAAGAACTGCCACAAATTAGAAAAACATACATTCAAACACGATTTGAGTTACACACAATACAAAAATTTCCTGGATTCTGTGATCATTTGAACAGAGCAGCTTTTCTATTTAGAGGTCAGGAGCTTATTCACCAAGATTTTCATCATAAATCAACTTTTTAAAAAATTAAAACTAAAAAAATAAGTTGACTTATGAAAATAAGCCTTAAAACTCCGTGAGACTTTTTTCCTTCTTTCAAAGGGTCTTTTAGAGAGTGCCTATGCCTTGGCAACCAAATATTTTCTAATTGTATATTATTACTTTGGCCTGCAATCAGTGTGCCCTTCCCCATAACAAACAAGGAAATAGAACAGGTAATATCTGGAACTAAGGTAACATGAAAAGCACCTTTCAGCAGTACATCACAGAAACTGCTGCCCCTGGGCGCTCAAAGGGAAGCCCCACAGTTACCTATAGGCTCTGTCGAGGACTGTTTTTTTTTTTCCCAGGACACCCTGATGAGGGAATATAAACCACCAACAGCCCAACTCCGAGACAGAGTCAGGGAAATTCAAGGGTTCATTTTCTTCTGGGTAGAGGAAAAGTCATGTGCATAATGTTCCGCAATTTCAGCAAGAATTTACTTGTCAAAGACTGGCGGACTGGGTGTCAATCTCCTCCGACACAAGAACGCCATAGATTCTACTCTAGTAGAAGCAGTTGTCATAGGAGTGGTGGCTGTGAATTGAGCACTTCTCTCATGAAGGTTTATGGTCTTTAACCTTACCTCATTGAGGACAATTCTGTATTAGGATCTCCACTTGACAGAGGAAGGCAACAAACAGTTCCAGTAAAGGGACACAGTTTGCTCAAGGATATGCAGCTGTATGCAAAGCTGGTATCCGAAAAGCCCTATGCTTACACCCTACTGAGATAGTCAAAGAACTAAATAATCCCTCTTCCCTCTGAGCACAGAAAACTTCTACAAGACATGAACCATAAAGCCGATTTAATTGCCAACCAGACCTTCCTTCTTCCCCACTAAATGCATCTTCAGTGCCTGCATCAAGGTTATTTGTAGAGGAACCTACACAGTTTCCAAGCTGAACCCTCTCTTCTGCTGCTTGTGATAATTACAGATGTAAAATCGGGTTAAAATTACCACGCTTAGCACTTTGAAGGGGAACATAGATGATACTGGAAAGGGGCCCTTCTCCTGTGTGCTTGTGTGTGATTCAAGGTCAGTGGGGGGAAGGCTCTGGACCTCAAGGCTTAGCAGTTGGTTATTCATGAGAAGTAAACTGCAGCCATACCTGCTCCTCCAGTAAATTCTGCCTCGCTGAGTCACAAGAACACTGCCCGAGGAAAGGACGAGTAGCAAAGAACAACAATAATCCCAATTTGCCTCATCCTGTTTCTGCCTGCAACATTAACTGTGGAGGAGACGTCTGATTCCACTCAGAATTCAAAACGCTTTAACACGTAGTCATGGGTCTTTTCAGGAAGAAAGACACAGGATTGAGAACAAGCAGACCTAAAGATTGAAAAAATAGACTGCTCTTGGCATTTGCTCTGCATATTTGCATGTGCTAGTGCTTTCTACACTGAGTTTTCTGGTTGGCAATTGTAGTCCACTGTTTGTCCTGGGATCTGCAAGTGCTACTTCTCCCCGGACTTTTGTTTTTCTGTTGTTAATTTCAGTTTGCTCTAAAATAGTTTTAATATGGCACATGAAATTACTGATCCATATACAATCTAAGAATTTTTTCAGCATGTCATGCCTATTTTGTCACTTCACTAACTTGTGAAGTTATTAACTCCCACACTAAATCATGATTATCTCTTGAATTTTATAATAAATTAGCAGGACAAAGAAGGTTAACATATGTGTGCACATACATATACATACAGACATATAATTAACTTGCACTGAAACTGAAGTGATTCTAGAATTTCCATTGACTAAACACCTAATATTCATTTACGCATTTGTGCCAAATATCTTCAGTTTGTGCCTCAAGATCCACTCTCCACCTTTCTCTCCTCTGCTCTCAGCACCAGGAAGCGGACTTTCATGAGCTCCACCATAGGCTCCATCGCCCTGTGGCTTTCGGTGCCAAAGGGAACGTGGCAGAAAAGTAGGGGCTGAGTATTTAGTCCTTGGTTGCCCTCCCTACTGAGTATTTAGGGGTTGGCTGCATGGCATCTCTCTCACAAAAGCCACAGTTCCTGTCAGAATACCTTCCCCATGCAGCTCTCCTCTGAGTTTTCTGGTAACTGTTTCTGTTCCCTGCCCAGAAGTACTGAAGGAAGGCTCCTCTGCTCTTCCAGGTGCTGCATTATCCCGTTTTGCCAGAAAGCTCTGCCCAGGACATCATAAACCTTACAACATTAGGTAAACTCTCCTCAGATGATTCAGCTTGCACATGCTATGTCTCTTTCCTTCTGAGACGCTGATACACCCCTGGGGATAAAAAGGGGATGAATAGGGCATGTTTCCTGCTGTCACAACATGTAATCAAATACATAGGGCTGGCTTCTCTGGTGTGTGACCTGGGCAGTTGCACAGGCCCCGCACTCAGAAGGACCTCATGCTTGAGCTTATACTCTGCTTCCTCTAGGTTGGAATTCTTGATAATTTTTGAACAAGAGGCCCCACAAACTATTTAGCCACTCTTGCTGATGCAGTGCAGCCTTTGGATACGTGCAACGCTAGTAACAATAACAGCTATTTGCTGAGGGCTCACTATGTCCCAACTGCTATTCTTAAATTTATATGCATATTCACTCATTTCATCCTCTCCACACCCAATGAGGAAGACAGGCTTATTATTGGCATTTTTTAGATAAGGGACCAGGGGCACAGGGAGAATTTAAGTAACTTGCCCAAGGTCACATTGCTAGAAAGTGTAGGATATGAGATTCCAATCCAGGCATTCTGGCTTCTTCTATACTACTCTGCTTCTGCCATGGAAACAGAAAGGAACACAATCAGGTTGAATCTATAATTAAACCTTAAAGCCACGTGAGCAGTAATATACCATGGACTTAAGACTGGCAATAACAGTGTCTCCTACATAGGAAGGCTAATCACAAAGTTACAATAGGGACAGAAAACCTGTGCAGAGCAAATAAAACTGAATTTCTCATATCATACAGTGTAAGAATAGCTGACGGTGTTTGTAAATGTTAATAAATCTTTTGATTTTGACCTGTCTCTTAGTTCTGAATAAAATCGAAATGAGACTTGCATCTGTTTATCTTGCCTTTCTCAAACTATTTTCTTTATTCCTAACAACTCCGGGGAAGCTGGGAAACAGCAAGAACAATAAAAGTTATTTACTTCCAGAAAGAAGTTAAATAAACACAGTATCTAAGAGTTAATTTAATTAGATTCACTTATTTCTAAAATACAGTTGTTTCTTCTACTGCAAGGACCAACGCTTTGCTGCTCATAAAAAGAAAAATGAAAGGCCACATCATCACGAAGACAGGGATCTTCACCATCTTAGAAATTATAAAATAGCACATACCCTAGTTCAGTCTCTATACCAACCAAATTATTTAAAATCATACAAGGTCTTGGTTTTTAACTTTTATGTAATGTTTACACAACTCACTACCTTCCTCTCCTTGGTTATGGAGGGTTATTGTCATTTTCCTTTCTCCCCAAACCACTAGAGATCCTTCTGACTAATCAGAGATGGGTTTTTTTCCTTCATATTAAACATTACACACTTTAATAGATTTTGTTTCCAATTTCTTAGGTATAATTTTACCACAATCATTTAGACAAGACTCCTACAAGTCAGGGGTGACCAGCGATTACATGGACTCTTATGGGTAAGACATCTCTGAGAAAGGCAGGTAAATACTCCAATTATTATTTTTACCTTCCTCTCACAACTTTAAGATCCACAACTGGATCTTACACATCCCAATCTGGCATCAAAAATCACAACAGGTCTCCTTTTCCCCAAATAAAGGAGCCATTTGTCAGGGCTGACTGGTACATTTTAAAGGATATCTCAGCCAAGGGTATTATTTTAAGAGATGAGCAAATGGGGAAACCCCACAGCCCAGCCAATAAAATATGAACTTAAGGTGCAAAGAAGCACTCATAAATATGACTTAGAACAAGGGATTCATTGTTTGGCTCCAACCCTTTCAGTGGCTTCTCTGATCTCAGCCCCTCTCTGTGTGTCAGGGAAGCCTCTTCCTTTAACCTGTGGTTTTTTCAAGCTGAGCCACTACATTATTTATGACTGTAAATGTGAGTAGCCCGTCTGTATGCTCCTTGTACACACACACACACACACAGACGCGCACACACAGCCCCCCTCCCTTTTCCCCACTTTGGTATTTTAGTGTGGAAGGATGAAAGGGTTTTTCCCTGGAGCTGATGTGGTTGGGATGTGGAATTAGCTGCTGTGTCAGTATGAGGTAGACTGAGGATTTCCCAACACATCCTCTACCTGCACACCCAAAGACCAGCCTCGGATGACTCATTTGATTCATTTTCTTTCTTCCAAGGGCCTTTTTAAAAATACATATTTTATTTCTTTTTCTGTCTCATCCTCATTGTTCTCTGCTCTTGTTCTTTTTATCCTCCCTCATCCTCTCTTCTCAACTTAAAAAAAAGGAAATAATCTCTTCACAGATGTGCCATGAGTGTGAAATAAAAATAAGGTAAGCTAAAGTGTTTTATAAACTAACAGAGGATTGCATTTTTTCTTAGTGTTATTTTTGTTCAGTGTTGCAGTTCTTTTTTTTTTCTTACTTTCCCTTAAATTTCCCCTTTTAAATTTTAATTATGTAATAAAATAGGGAAGGCAAAAACAATTAAGTTCTGTCAATGGGATCCTCAGGGAGAGGTGAGGAGGCAAAGAAGAATGGGATGGTGGAGAAACAATTCCAGGGGATGGCAACAGCCAGAGAAGTTCTGATGCCCTGGGGAGCTTTTCTCCTGATGGGTGGAGGCTGCAATTGGCACATCATAACCTTTTCCTTCTCAACTCCAGAGAAACAGGAGACTGTACCTAAATGATCAAGCTGTAACTAATTGATTTTCAGCTAATCTCAGCCTCCAGCTATGAAGAAACGAGGACCAAAGGCGGACCCCAGGAAGGGGTGGGGACAGTAAGGAGAGGGGTGCCAAGAAAGTCTGGAGGTAGAGAGACCATCAAACTAAAGAGGAAAGGCCAAGTAATGTGAGGGGAGGAAGTGGGAGAGGGAGGCAATATTGAAAAAATGGAAGAATGAAAGGAGGGAACTGGAGGTGGTGGGTGAGGCAGCCCTAAGCCCTCTGAGTTTATATTATCATACCTTCACAGTTCCAGCTGTTACTTCTGAATAAACTTTTACAACTGGCTATTTGTGAGTGACCATTAAGATGAGCAAAAAGCTTTTAATTAAACTACATGATTATAGTTATTGCTGCAGCCATGCCCATCATTTGACAATAATGTGGCTTTAAAGAACAAGAATCCCTTGGGTCACATTCATGAACGCCAAGGGTTGTTGAAGAAGAGAGTAAAAAGATTTCCACCCTCAGCAACTTATTTCCTCTTTGAAAGTTAAAGGTGTTAAAGAAATATTGTCTTACCCAATATCAGCATTTGTTATTCCAGGCATATCCATGAATATGTACTATAATGGTTTTAGAGCATCTTGTCTCCTTTCCTATCACTGCCCCCCCCCCCCCAAAAAATCTTGCATGTGTTTACAGGTAAGTTTATGTTACACAAGTGTTAATAACCCTGTTGGAGAGACTACACAGATAGGCATCTTTAGGTAGATCTGTGTATAAATTCCTCTCTACTGGGCACTTGAGTCAGCCAAAAGCAACAATAAGTATCAATGATCTCTTTCAAACCTGTCAACTGAGAACATAAGCATTTTTTTCGTCTAGTACCAGGAGAGTTTGATGATTTGGGGAAGTAAGAGGAGAAGGGTTTAATTTAAAGTTTTGAAAGTATTTTTTTTTCTATTTCCTATCTTAACGTGCTAAATATGCTGTTATAAAATATGAAAAAATCTAGGCATCACCTTCACGTACTTTCATGCTTTAGAATTAATGCATGTTCTTGAAATATATCTAAGAAGTTTTTGACTCCAAGCCAACTTGATGAGAATGATGAGAAACCATTAAAAAAAACCCAAAGTTTGTCTTTCCCAGAGAAATACATGTAGACAAGGAATACTATGAAAGTAAATTTCCTGTGTTCACTGTTTTTTGTACTTTCCTCTAAAACATCTACAATGTTGTATCATTTTAATTGTACTATTGCCAAGTAATCAAACAAAAGTGCTTTCTAACTAAAAGATCTTAGAAATACACCACGTGTTTATCTTAATGTAAACAGAAGATTTACTTAAAAATTGCAAGCAAGTTCCCTAATCTTCCCTTTTATTTGCATAGATATCTGATATATAAACTAACCCTTAATATTTTTGAAAAAGATGGCTAAAAAAGAAAAGATTTACCAGAAAGATATTTTTGTTCTCAACAAAATAACATGGTATTGACTGAGCAAAGATGCCTGGGATGGTCAACAGTTTTAGGGACAAAGCAGGAGAGTCAACCTGTAAGAGCTGGACACTAGGAGACTGACAAAAATTGGCCTAAAAATAATGAATCCAATAGAGTGGAAAGTTTCTCTTCACACAATAATATTTGTCTCTTCAAAGTGCACAAATCACTAAAACAACTTAAGGGTCAAAATAAGGTGCTTGTTTTCATGTTTAGTTGTTTACATGGGTCTTAAGACAATTTATTCACATTTTATTTTATTTTTTTTAGGAAATACTCATCTATTTTTCATTTATGAACAAAAAATTAATCTCATCTGAAATTTTTAAAAATAGATATTTTGTTAAATGATTCGGAGTTTAAATTAATTTAATTCTTGATGAGCAAAACTAATGTTAGAAAAAATGTCTTTCTGAATGATAAGATAAAGAAAATCCATCATTTGACTTGAAAATGACACATCTTTGCATTAATATAAAGGATGCTACCATATCCTTTTAATGTAATTAAGCTTATTATGGGAACTGTCAACAGATTCTTTTCACATATTTAAATATCCAGGTGACTTCCTGAATACAAATTCCTTGCCTGTTGCTAATTTGATCATTTGCCCTTAGTCCCCACTATATACATATCTTTTAAGACACTAAAATAAATAAATAAATAAAATCCTCCTGAGTCTTATAAGAACATTTAAAAAAAATACTATTTGTTAATGAATGATACATTAAGAACCACTGAAATTCTTAGTGCAGTTAATCATGATATTACACTTTTACCTTATTCTAAGTCTGCTTTGACTTATTTTATTACGGAAGAAATACAGAAGTTAAAGCCTTTTACTAAGTAGTGATTGGTTGTAAGCTTTGGATATATTAGAAGGCAAGGTCTAAGGATAAAATAAAATTGTGGTTCAAATTTCCTCAGAGACTACTTGGAAAAACTCAGTATCAGAATCAATTTGTCAGTAATTTCACATGAGACATTTAGTTTGGAATTATTAAATAAAGAAAAAATAATATGATTCGTTAATGAGGATAAATCACTATTCAGCAGTTCAAGCATGATAAAAATAACTATCTCCTAAAGCTTATATCTGATATTGTTTCTCTAGAGTAAAATGAATAATTGTGCTTCATGGTATAGTTAGTAAACTGCTTTGTTGGTATAATCCAAACAATACAACCAAAATTTCATTGATTTAAAAATGTTAAGTATTCTTTAATGATAAAAACAGTCCTAGAAGTCACTGAATAAAACTGTTTATTATTGTTTTTGGCTTTCTTATTTTGTGTAAATGTATAAAAAGTAATGGCACACAGATTCAAAAATCATACTTAATTCCTTTCTAAAACAAATATATTTCTTTTGTGAATGATCAAAATATTTGATTTCAATAAAATATATATTTTAGAACAGATTCATGACTGAGTTATTGTTTTTTAAAGTACGTAACACATTCTGCCCTGTTTGATTTTAGGTGACCTGAACTAATTTTTTCAGTGATTTATTTTATGCATATGTAAATCCATGCTAGATTGAAATTCTTCTATTAGAATATTAAAACTCCTTTAAATTATTGAATAATGCTTTAGAAACTGCAACAAAGTAAAATATGCCATGAGCCACATAGCATACCACTTATACTAGGAAAAAGCAATCAAACTAATTTAGAACTAAGCCATATTTTAATGGCTTGAAAGTTCCAAATGAAACCTGTTAATTATATGTAGAAGAAAACGCCTCCAGGACACCTGATTAGGGCAACCAATGATGACTTACTAAAACTTAATAATGAGAGCTTTGTCTCTAGCAACATGAAATATGATTTATTAAGCACCTTATCCTTCATGCTGTGATTGCTAAGAGCAAATGAGCAGAGCATATTAAGCAACATGTTTTATAAAAGCATTCATGTACTTGAATTTGTTGTTATCTGACTTTTCAAAGACTATTTTCTTTGAGATATTATACAAGGAAGTTTTTAATTAAGTATAATAAAACATGTCAATTTTAAGTCAAAGCAGATTGCAGTTTTCAAAGTTTTGAAAGTTCTTACATTAAAATGTTTCTAATTCTTTCAAGCTGATTAAATTTGTTCATAAAATTTGTCTTCAAAGCTAACTATATACCGTTATTTTTTGAATGTCTGAAGATAGTGAATTTTCATCTTTAGCCTCTACTAAAACATTTTTTAAAACTACAGCCCTTGTGAAGTCTCTTTAAATTGGCAACTCCTTAATATTTTTGAGAGATGAAATATTGGGCACTAATTTACCATTTGATATTGTCAATATTTTAAAACTACCATGAAAGGACCAGCATTGAGTAAAACATAATTTAAAAAAATTATTCTCTAATAATGCTGCTCATCAAAGAATTTTTCAATTCATTTCTTATCTTAAAGGAAAAGGAAAATTTCTTGCATAAGTAAAGACCATTATAGCATGCTTTATATTTCTCTTGCTTCTGGAAATAATCAAATGGGTATGATATCTTTTCATCATTAAGAAGTTAAGAAATGTTAGTTTGAAGCTTCTTTTCCAAAATATTTTTCACAGTTTCAGAATCTCTCCCTGAAAATCTTTGATAGTAATCTTTTACAGCATTATTTTATCTCAGTTAATTGCACGTTGATATTTTCACAGTAGCTGACTCGCCCAAATGAGAGTTTTTAGGTAGCATATAAACGTATACTTACATGTTTGTTAAGTTGCTAACAAAAAAATGTTTCAGAAAGTCACTTTAGTTTTCAATCTGCAAATGCTTGTTTCTTTTTTATTTGTATTATTTTTTTGCCCATAGCACAACTATCCTCATAAATTTTCCTTTTTTTTTGTAGACTATTGCCTGTTTATTCATATACTAAAGCAAGACTGAAATTTTAACAAGATCTAAAAGGACCCAAAACTACCCAACCGTAAGTGTTAATTTTAGCTTTTTATATTTAAAAAATTAAATATATGTACCTGTGTGTATGACTTTGTTGCCTAAAGCAAAATCTTACATTGTATCAATGAAAGAAAGGAAACAGAAGCTAGAGAAGAGAGTTATAGAAAATGACTTTATATAAACACGACCACCTACCAGGCAGCTACTTTACTATTAGAAAAACTTCCACTTAGTAATAACAGAGTTTAACAAATAAAAGAACAACATACCTAAATTGACAAAGCTCATGACCATGTCAGCATCATTCAGAAAGTTGGTATCTTGTAGGCTGGCTAGAGGTGGGCTCTGGGTGGTCAGAGGAGTCGTTCGAGATAACTGTATGCGACGAGTGTACCCATTGGGAGAGGCTGGGTATCCTTTTCTTGCTCCTCTGGTCTCTCCTGCCAGGGATGCCCTCACTGAGTATTCCGACTCTTCGGGATTTTCTTCATTGGCCATAGCATTGTATAGGTCCAGCATAAAGAGAGGTGCAGAGGAAGCTTGCTTTCCAGGTGAAAATGGTCTGGGTCTATGAGGCAAACCCAAGATAGAGAGAATTTCCCTCTGTATTTCCCGTCTTTCGTGGTTCCGTAGTCTTCTATAAATAAAACTGGAGTGAACATGATTGTCTCCCAAACCTCCTTTTGCATAACCCACTAGAACCCAGCAGCTCCAGAGGAAACCCACAATACTCCTAAGTAGAAATACAGTCAGATGCATTTTTGTCCAAAAGCAGAAGTTGATATTTTTAGTCCTTCTTGTCCCCTTAAAAAAAAAAAAAAAAAAAAAAAAATCTAAGTTCCTAGGAGGTATGCTTTCCCAGTAGCTGAAAAAACAAATTTACCTATTCTTCATGACAGTGACATTTCTGAACATAACATCCTCACTGATTTTTCCTGTCCTATTTTAAATATTTGGGAATATGTCAAGAGTAGTTATTTCTAAGAAAGCTGAAACTTGGATTTCCAGTTATCCACAGTTGGTAAGAGTTTTTCCTGCATTGATGTAGCAGAAGAAGGCTAATAGTATTTGATCAGATGACCTATGCATTCCTATAGGGATTGATGCTAATCAGGCCTTTGGTATTTGAATCAAGGAAAGTTGATCTTCTGATAAACTGTAGTTCCCAAAGTTATCTTCACTTGCTCTTGAGTTCTTCTCAACCCTTGAGCTCTTTCCAAGACAAATCCTGATTTCTGAATCACAGATCTATGCTGATCTGCACCTTGGTGTTGGAATATATATTGGTCCGGCAGCTTGGTGATAACTTTAACGTCTTTTGTGTCGTCTTAGTGTAAAATAAGACTCAAGGTTGTACTATTCAAGTAAATGTGTTTCCCTGAATTTACTTGAAAACCTTCCTGTAAGTTCATTCACTCCCTTTCTCCTTCTAACTGTTAATTCCACCTCCAGCAGGCACAAATATACCAGCCCTCTTCAAGGGAGATCTAAAGAGTAATGTAAGCACAACCCTGCTGGGAAAGAAGAGGCTTCTCATTGTAATTTGAAACTGGTAAAGCAAAAAGAACTTAACCCTTTTGCTACCAGAAAAGCCTTCATTTTCACAATTTTATAGCCACGCATCTAACAGAGCACAGTGCATGGGGCATAGAAGTCCTGGGGCGGGGGGGGGGAAGCCAGTTTGCAAGCAGCACACTGAAAATTTTGCCACCGGTTTTATATAGTACTCTTTTAGATCTTTCTTTGCATAGTACACATTTAATACACTTCTATAGTAAGTCTCAGGTTGTGGCTAAATTAACATATATCTCAGTTCTACATTTGAGGTTATTTCTAGCTTTTATGAGTTATTAAAATTTACTTTTTAAAAAAATAGAAGGAAGAGTTGTAAATTGAGGTTAATTTGTTGTTTCTTAATGACAGCCAAATCTTTTTAGAATAAAATACAGTAGAGAAGTAATCACCAGTAAATATATTCTAGCTCCCAAAGCAGTAGTTATAGTAATTTAATAATGGTGATGAGATAGCCCAGCTTTAATGATCTTTATATACAAAAATTTTAAACAGAAAAATATATTTCTATTTCTCTCATTAAGTCAGTTACGGTTGAAAAATAAATACCCTAAGATACAATGTCATGATTCTTAACTTTTAAGTCATTTCAGTTGAAATGTAAACAGACTTACAAATTAGATTTTTCCCATAAGTTATACTCAGTACTTTCGTTTGTTTTAACCCATGCAAATAAACACAAGTCAAATATTCTCTATGACTACATGCAGATTGAAATTTGCATTTTCAAAATTTGATGGGAATAATGGGGAGAGTGCACACCTTTCTAAAATACCATACTTAATCCAAGGAAATGAGCAAAGTACGTGTTTATCCTTAATGTTTAATGCCTTTAAAATTTGGAAGTCTACAATGTTTTTGTGCAGCTATAATTTTCCTTACAAGCTCTCACTTAACCTTAGGGCTCACAGTACTTTCATTGTCTGGGATATTATTCTGATACCAGTGTAGATTTATCGAGCAAATTCTAGAACTATTATGAAATTTTAATGTTTTTCTTTTACTCTACCTAGAGGCGCCTGGTTTCTTGTTTAATTTCTTTTTAAATATTTCCTCTGAGTGTCTAAAGCAAAGCCATATTTTTCACAAGTCTTCAGTTTATTGGTGAAGGCAAGATACTGAAAGGGTTGGCTGAATTTTATTGTGTGCCTCATTTTTCTTATACAAACTCACTGCCCTAAAACTTGATAATGCTGTTTAAGATTTGCCCTCCTGAAGATTCTTTATTAGCAGCCATGTAGGCTACACAGTGGCAGACCCAAGTACTGACATACACGAACACCTCTATAAAAGAGATATCACATGAATAGCAATAGTGCAGGTTGTTAGTAAGTGAAGGAATACCATTTCAATAAGAAATGGTTTAAACCACTAAAATTCTTGAAGTTGTTTATTTCATATCCAAACCAAACTTAGAACTTTTTGGTCAATGCTGTGGATTCAGATCAAGCACTTTGAGACAAAAAAAAAAAAAAAAAAAAAGTTTTTTCTCTGCGTTTACAAAACCAATCCCAACTAAAGCCTACTACAGTTTTTCTTTACATTTTTTAAATAAATTATCAAGGTTCTGAATATGCTTCATGTCTCTAGAGTACAGCATAAAGTTACAAGTAAAAATTGGCCACGCTAGAGGAAGAAACGACGTTTATTATCTTCCACACGTGCTGACTTTTTTTTTCCCTAAGATACAAATGAAAAATAAAAATGAGTCTAGGTGTCACGAGTCTCAAAAACTCATTTTCCCAAAGCATGATTTATAATATCAATCAGTGTCATTGTAATTTAACTGCTTAACCAGGCATATAGCTTACCTCTATGTTGGAAATAAGTTGCCAATATTTCTGGTCAGATTTTTTAGTATCCACCCTCCCCCACCTTCCCTTCCAACTCAGACTAGATTTGGCAAACACTCATTTTTCAAAAGGATCAACATGTGCAATGAGAGCAAGAAAATAAAGAAGGAAAAACTTGCCAGGAATAAAGGGGAAATGCTAACCACCAAATGAAAAGTCAGATTCATTTTCAATTAAGTGTATTTTACTACATAATTTGGATTCCAGGTAGATTTGTATTTATATACATGAGAGCAATTTGAAAGATAAAGCATCTGCAACTGCAAAGTATAAACATTCCAAATTTCAGAGCATGTATTTAAAAGTTGTATAAGTCATTGAACATACTGAATAAATACATGCTGAGAGAGAAGTTGGGACCGGAGAAACACCCAGAGCATCTCAAGAATTGTTCCTAAAGATAATTACATTTCAAGAAGAGAAGCCTGCATAAAAACCTACCTCTCATAATGTAACATTTGCCTGGGCTATATAATGGAAGTGACCTTCTGGGCTGGGGGGGGAGCGGTACAGAGACAACTGAATCCAGGTAGGAGGTACTTCTCCAACTGTCATTCTTTCTGTCCATTTTCTCTTTCCTTCACTAAAATTTGACACATGTAGTCCACGAATATGTAAACCGACTACATGCAATAGACAGCCTTTCAAAAGAAACTTGCTCAAAAGAAAATTGAAGCATTTGTAAATCTGTTTTGTCTGGAAGGGTCTTTCTATTTCACTTATGGTTTCTTTGTTGGTTTCTCCTTGAAACAAAAGTTCCTCAGTGAAAGACATGACTGCAATGAAAGACAGATATCTAATATACATGGTATCTGCATTCCTAAATTATCTCTCAAGTTTGGAAAATAGTCCAAAATACTGTTCATGCAATCATAAAATTCTTAAGCAGAAGCTATCTTGGATCCTGTTGGAGAGAGTGAGGAGAAAGGGTGGAGAGGAGATCACTGAGGAGATTGGAAAGGCTGGAAGCAACGGGAGAATTCGGGGAAAACATCCCCTTCTAGAATCTTCTTGGGGAATACACACACACACATGTGCAGAACAGAGCAGCTTCTGTGATATTAAACTGCCTTCGGCTCACTCCTTTTGAGCCAAAAACATAGCACAGATAAAAGAGAGAATATGGTGTGCCTAGCATGGTCCAAGGGAAGGCTGAGTGGTGTTACACTACCCCCATCTGCCTTAGATTTGCTGCAGTAACCTGAAAGGGGTTGCATTCATGGGCAACCTACACTTTTTTGTCTAAGAAATATCTTTTAAGGAAAACTTGGAAATTAAAAATAAAACACGGTCACCAAAAACTTTTAATGTTTGGTATTATTTTTAATGAATGGTGACATTAGTGAATATTTTGAAGTGAAAAGAGGATTTTTCAGTATGCTTTGTATTATTACACATTCCTAAGGTGGTTTTGTATCATTTCATGAGAGTAGGTTTTCTAATAGTTACTTAAGGGAGAACAAACCAACACTTAACCATTATGAATCAAACACTACTGATGAAACGCCTAAGGACTGTATGTGACAAACAGACTCCAACTGACTGACTTGAGAACAATTGGTCAGAGTATTAGGTTAGATGTTTTATCCATCAACCAAATGACAGAATATTTTAAATAGTTAGGCGTGTGACCATTAAGCAGTTATGTAGTTAACCACAAAAGAATGTCTTCATTGGTAGAGCAATTTATAATTTTAAAAGCTCATTCACAATAACCTACCATTTGGAATTATTTATTCATTTGATGAATATTTATTAAATGCCTACCATCCAACTACTATGTGCTATATCTTCAGATATTAACAAAAATTTCAAAAAAGGTTCTTGTCCCCACAGAGTTTATAATCATGTATTATCATTTTGATTGATTTAATAGCATAAAATTATTTAACTATGGTTATTAATCAAGCTATTTCTACTTTTTTTTGAGAGAGATTAGCTAGAATGAAAGCTACATAAAAGTAGGGGCTTAGTTTATTTTGTTCACCAATGTCAAACAGTACATATTAGCCACTCAATACTGGTCACACAACGTATTTTTTAACAAAGATGAACAATATTCCAGAGTTTTGTTTTGTGTTTTTTTTTAAAGACAGTGCTCTCTGGAAACATAGGAATAAGGATTCATTAGGCACATTAGCTGACCAATCACTGTATCTCTTAGTAGGTACGCTCGCCTAATATACTAAAGGTTACTACTCCCATGAAGAAATTTGCTTATTACATGCCTTATCCCAGTTATAAAGTACAAACTTCTGTCAATACTAGACAATCATAATGACTTAGAAGGAAAAGCATCATGCAGTGAATCACATTAGTAATTGCAAAATACCTTGGTCTATCATTACAGGGAGAGCTGGTTAGGTTTTGCCTAGTGAATTAATGTGGTTCTAGACCCAAACGAGCAGCTTTTGTCCCTGTCAATTAATACCTCATTCTTTTGAATTGTAATGGCTTATTTGTTTTGTTTTGGGGTTTTTTGGTGCTGTTTTTATGGCCTATATTACAATGCAAGAGGCCCTGAAAGTGACCATTAACAATTAACACCACCCCTGCTAAGGCTCAAGCGGGTATATACAGAGTTGAGATCCGCAGGAGACACGGGGATGAGGTGAGATCTGAAAATGCCTGGACATGGGGAAAAGGTACTGGATAAGACAGATTGGAGAGTACCAAAGTAAAAGTTTCTAAATTCATACTTTCCATAGTTTACACTTTTGCAGATGAAAAACTTCACCAACATACTGACCGATGCAAAATCTATAGGACTGTTAAAGTTCAAGGAAGAGCACAAACTGCTAATTTACCCCAATAATTCCCATGAAAAGCAAATCAGCCCTCAGTGGAAAATAAAATATATAAATGGCACTAGTCATGGTATGTCCAAATAAGATAATCTGAAGGAAATTTAAAAATTACCTAAAAGAAAATTACCTCGATAGCATATTTACTATTATCTGCAATGCTTTTAAATAAATGTCTCTATTTTTCCATAACATCTTTTTTTTTGCCCCAGGAAACAGAGAATATTTCATAGGATCCTCATCAAAAGGTTTAGGATAAATTTAGAGCCTAATAAATTAACCCCAACTATATCACAAAAATTGTCCATTAGCAACAGAAAAAAAAAAAATGTGTGCATCTGTCACCCAAAACCCATTAATATTCCGTAACATGAGAGAATATGAACTCTTTTTCCTAAGACATAACATGCTGAGGAAATATAACTAATAATGAGGATGATAGACAATCATTATCAATATGCAAGTTATAAACATATAAAATGCCTCTAAAGCAAAGGTTCTCAGATCAAGTTGTACATTACAATCACAAATGGGGAGCAGGTAGAATTTTTAGAATTTTTAAGAAATACTAATGGCTGGGCCACACCAAAGACTAATTAAATGATAACTCTTGAGGACAGTCCCAGACACCAGAATTTTGAGTACTGATTAATATATAGCCAGAGTTAACCGCTAACAAATAGTCTTAGAAACATCTAAACCATTAGACACATAACAAGAGTATGTGTCAGTGTCATAATAGTGTTTCCAAATTAGAACAAGACCTTTGATTTCTCCTTGATTGCTGCTAGGCTTTCATGGTAATAAACTCCTTAAACAAATACACAATGCTTGCATCCACGAAACCATGTGTATCCACTATACATGAAATACAGCTTATTCAGCACCTACTGCAACAATAATAACACACCATCCCTGCTCTGGCCAATTTAGTGATCAGTTGTTTCTAGAACAATTTCCTTAGATATTTGTATTTGAACAATGTGCTTAAAATTCAATCTCTAGTACAGAAAATGCTATTGTATTACGAAACGAATAAGAATATATTCTTCCAGGTGGCATCTGGGATCACACAGTCCTCTTTGCTCTTCTATGCATGCAGCTCTTTCTTGGGCTATAATATAAAATGTGAACAACAACATAACTCTTTAAATTCAACTAAAATAGTCACCTGAGCTCACCTAACAGGTGGCTTTCCCACCTACACTGGATATGTTCAGTTCCGAAGTGTTCCTACCCCCTTGGTTTTTAGAGGCGTACGTGTGTTTGTGCGCATGCGCATGCGCATGCGCGCTTGGGCGCACATGCCTCAGACGTGCATGTGTATCTCTGAAGCTCCCTCTTGCACTGGATCGCCTTTCCCTTTCGTTCCCCAGTTACTTTCTCTATTTAAATGCTATTGATTTTCGCTTCTTAAACCTTGCATTCTCTTGATATCTTTGTTTCTCCATTTTACAATAAACTCTTTATCTGTGTCTCCATTTTTAAAAGCCTATCCTCCTAGTTCTCTTATCTAGAACGCTCTTCAAGTGTGTAACTGTTTTCTTTATCTCTCACCTTTCATCACCTCTCTCTTCCTTCAGGGTAATCCTACCACCCCCTTCCTAATCTCCAGTTCTTTCTTCCTCCTCCTGGAACAGTTGCATTTTCTATCACTGCATGTTTATTAGCAAGGCAATGATAGCATCAAATTGCAGTATAATAATACTTTCTCCATCTGATAAATGCATTTTATGCTTAAACTGCTTCTGTGGAAATGGATGCAAATATTGTAGCTTATCAACTCAACACAAGATTGGTGTTTTCAGATGCAGATACAAATCCTTTTGAAACATTCATAACTTTTTAATACTCATGGCCAAAAAATAACAATAACTCTGAATTTTAATGAGATATGCAGCCTTATATTGAAAGTACAAAAAAATAACCTAACCTATAACTGAAATTATATCCAGATGCTAGTCCACACCTAGCATACTGGATAATTACCTTGAGTCCAAAGTATGAACATTTTACTCTCAACATTTTTATATTCTGAAAATGAGACACAGTTTTCTAAATAGGAGGCTCTAATCCAATATGCAGTACCACACAATACTGTCTTCTAAAATATCTTTTAAGACTTCCAGAAATTACTCTAGAAATGATGCTTATCAATTGTGTGTTATCTTCCAACCATTTTTAAGTAAATAAAGTTAAACCAAATCATCTACAATTTCTAATGTAATCCAGGAATTCCTCATATGTAGGTATGCTACTCATTTACATATATTTTCAAACATGCTTCTTAAATCAGTGAGAAAGACTCATTGGACAAAGACCAATCTGATAATGTCCCTTACACAGAATGGTACAAATGTCAACATTCACAACTGGTCAAGTTTTCAAGTGCTCTCTAGGTGGTAAAACTTACTTCCATGGAACTTGGAAGCAGTTCGGTATTCTGAGCTTTATCCGTTCTAAATCTACAGATGTTAATGGGTGCTTGATTCTACAACTATAAGCCCAAAAATACGCTGGTGTGCTTCCTCTACCAAATGTAATTATTGAACCATCTATATATACTGAATCAGAATCACTTAGGATAAAATCAGTAAAATCAAGGGGCATCAGCTTGTAACTCATTGCCCTATAATATGTATACTATTTTCTTTGCAAGTATCCCTATGTCATTTAGATGCTTGAATCTTCTAGTGGGTACTCACTACACCTTATCACGTAACATGTACTCAAAGAACGTCAACCAGGAAACTAGATTTATATCTTGGTTTTGCCACTTACTGTCTGAATAACCGTGGAAAAGTCACTTTGGAATCATACAACTAGAGAGTAACAGGAAGGAGTTACTTTTCTGAATCTAAGTTTCATCATCTGTGAAATAGGGTGAAAAATACCTCACATGGGGTTGTTGGACCCATTAAAATGAAAGACTATATGAGAAACTACTTCATAAAAATCAGTGTGTTTCGTAACTTATTATCATAAGCACATGGCACAGTAGAATTTAGATTCCTGTAAGCTTCTCCATTGGTTGGTCCACATTGATAAACTGAGACTCAGTGTCTGTATTCTTGTTTAGTCCCTTAAAAATTATCATGAAAAGATTATTACCCAAAAGATGGTTGTTAGGTCTCCAGATAGACAAAGTTAGACAAAGCCAGGGATTTTATGCTGTTATTTTTATGCATAATCTACTAACATCTTGAAGAACATAAGCATGTCTCTCCCTACTGGTATTTCTTCCTTATTTTATCAGTCCATCTCAAATCTATGGTATCCCACTGTAGAGGCAGAAAAATAAGTTTGATTAACTAACTGTTCCTCCACTGTACAAGGGAGAGCATTTTATTTTCATTTTTTTTTTTAAGGAAGAACATTTTAAATGCACATCTACGCTGAGGTTTTCCATTAGCATTAAGCAGGTAGTCCACATCTGCACTCGTTGAGTGAAAAGAGAGAAAGAGTTAGCTTGCTCAGCTTTGACTCAAGTAAGCAACATATGACCAAAGCCTAGGAAAAAGGATGGTCCAAAGCATATAATCACGCCTATAAAAATGCGTTCCACAATGGAGACATTTACTCTTCACAATGTAGAGCATTAGATTTTGCATCAGAGTGGTTTCAAGCAGTAATTCTGGTTCTGCCTACTTTGTTACTCATGAGAAAGGACACCTCTTCTCAGTTTCTTCATCTTAAAAAAGTGGGATAGGGCGCCTGGGTGGCTCAGTCATTAAGCTGCTGCCTTTGGCTCAGGTCATGATCCTGGGGTCCTGGGATTGAGCGCTGTGTTGGGCTCCCTGCTCAGCGGAGAACCTGCTTCTCCCTCTCTGTCGATTCCTCTGCTTGTGTTCTCTCACTCTCTCTCGCTCTCTCAAATAAAGAAATAAAATCTTTTTTTTTTAAAGTGGGATACTGGGCACCCAGGGGGCTCAGTTGGTTAGGCATCTGACTTTTGATTTCAGCTCAGGTCATGATCTCAGTGTCATGAGATCGAGCCCCACATCAGGCTTGGTACTAGACATGGAGGCTGCTTAAGATTCTCTCTTTCCCTCTCCCTCTGCTGATGCCCCTCTAAAAAAAAAAACAACAACAACAAAAGAAAAACGCTGGGATAATAATAATATGTATTCTAGAATATTGTTATGATTCTTAAATGACACAGTATATGAATATTCTTCCATAAGTACAAAGCAATTGTTATGATAGCATTTGGCAGATTTATTATTCAGAACACTGTCATTGAGAGGAATACTGAACAATTTTTATACCTTTTTTTTTTTTTTTTTTTTTTTTTTTTTTTTTTTTTTTTTTTTTTTTAAAGATTTTATTTACTTATTTGAGAGAGAGAGAATGAGAGACAGAGAGCACGAGAGGGAAGGGGATCAGAGGGAGAAGCAGACCCCCCGCTGAGCAGGGAGCCCGATGTGGGACTCGATCCCGGGACTCCAGGATCATGACCTGAGCTGAAGGCAATCGCTTAACCAACTGAGCCACCCAGGCGCCCTATACCTTTACAGAGAGACTGTCCAAAGGATTTAGCTTGCTACTACACATTTAGAATAAATAAAGATATTTTAATGGCAGTGGTGGTAGTACACAGTATTTTCCAAACAAATTTTAACATGGAGTCACTTATTTAAGGAGATGATTGCTATTTTGTAAAACACATCCTAGGACTGATCTTCAACTAGCACGTTTGGGGGAAAGAATCAATATGTTATAATTGGAGAGGCAAGATAAAACAGTGACTAAGAGCCTATGTTCAGGAACCAGACTGAATGTAAATGCTGGCTTCATGATTTCGTAGCTATGTAACCATGCTCTACCTCAGTTTTTCATGCTTTAAAATGGGGACAATAACAGTTCCTTCCACACAAGATTTTATGAGGTTAAATGAGTTAATAAATGTAAAGACTTAATATCGGGCCTGGCACATAACAAATGTCAGGTACCACTAGATTTCACCATTTAGCGACCAATTCCTAGAGGACAGGACTTTTCTTTTTATGTATCCTTATATCCCCCTGCCGAGTACAGTGTTTGACAGATAGATGCCCAAGAGAGTGAATGCTCATTCATTTGTTTAAAACATATTTACTAAGCATTTACCTGTAGCTAAACAACACCCACTTTTAAAGAAACATTAGTCAGTATTCACATAGCTTATTACTTTACCAATAAAGTATTAAAGTCTAAGAAATGTAGCCATGATTGTGATTGGTCCATACAAACTGTTACTACGTTGATAATAGAACTCAACAAAATACTTCCTGCAGTTTAAATCACAAAAGGTCAAAATGCTGATCTCCCAGAGGACGTTTTCTTATGCCGATGTGACCTATAACAACACTAGCCAAGAGCACCAGATGAACCATAATACATAAGATACAGTTTTACTTTTTCACGTTATTACAGATGCCTTGAGAATACCATGTGGAAATAAACAACCGTAATATAAGCCTAAGATCTAACGATCAGTTCATGACTCTTTCTCTTCCTCTCACTGGCCCAACTGGAGACAGTTTTATTGTCATTTTCATTCTTTCCATTGGACGGTAAGGGACTACAAAAGATGAAATTAAAACTCGTCAAACCTGGAGCGCCTGGGTGGCTCAGACGGTTAAGCGTCTGCCTTCCGCTCAGGTAGTGATCCGGGACTCAAGACCCACATCGGGCTCCCTGCTGAGCAGGGAGCCTGCTTCTTCCTCTCCCTCTGCCTGCCGCTCCCCCTGCTTGTGCTCTCTGTCTAATAAAAAAAATTAAAAATCTTAAAAACAAAAACAAAAAACTCGTCAAACTGTTCTATCCTAGACTTTTTTCCCAGGTTAGGTGGTAAAGGAGGTTTAAAGGAATGAATAAACCCCTTTAAAAAGTCCCTGCCACTAACACAGATAACTGAAAAATCAATTTTTATTCATTTTGATAAAATCAGTCATAAAAACAAATTTTGGTTCACCAGCTAAAAAGAGTTATCATTCAAACACATAAAGGCTTTCTGTAAAAGTTGTTTTAAAATTAAAAGTGCCATGAATGGTTCACTAATTTGTATTTAGTGTTATTCGCCAAATATAGCCAATTCTGACTTTTATATACAGTAGGCCGATGGAGATAAAATCCCCAAGTCCAAAAATGTAACCATAATAAATGGAAGACTTTACTTTTTCCCACATTTATGAGAATAAAAATGAAACTCTTTTGGTGTTCAGACCAAACTCAAAACAAAATCCCTCAACTTCTGTTTTAGAATTTTGGTGCCAGTTTTTAGCTAATGAAGTAACAATCCCCAGCACTGTTGCAAAGCTAAAAAAAAAAAAAAAATGGGGTTTTATACAAACACTGACAGGCCCTGACCATCAGGGCACTATAGGCGCCACCATAATTGCAGTCTCCTCAAGACATAACTTCTCTCAGGCTAAGCAGGCGAGCCAGTATTTTGTATTTTAATTAAGAAACCTGGACTTTGTTTATAATAATTGACTGTTAGGTCAGTTCTTGCCAGGATATACTTGTAAAAGAGAATTTTTGCCTCAAGTAAGCTTTCATTTAAGATTTTGGAACAGATTTAAAATTGGGGATTGAAATCTTTTTCAGTCATTTATTTTAGCTTTCATTGTAATACCACCAGTTTAAGGATATATTTGTATCGATTTCCAACCTACTCATCAATGGCCGTAAATATTTATTTGCTCCCTGAAGAAAACTTTTAGTCGTACTGATGAAAATATATTATCTGCTATGAACACAAAACCCACATTGTTTCCTCATTTACTAGTGAGACCTGAAAATAATTCAATGCTTGCAAAGTGTTATGAAACATATCAATCAGTAGTCAAGACATAGTAGAACACTAAAGAGATAATCTAACAACAGATAAAATATCTTAGATGTGAAACACCCATATACTAATTTTGAAAATGTCTCTTTTGGAGCTGTTCAAATTAAAGTGTTCTATACAATTACTCCTTTCAAGCTCCTATTGTCAAAAATATTTGTCTTCTCAATCATAATTATTTTTTGGCACATGTGATAATAGCAATATTACTTAATATTGTTTTAAAAGCAAATTAGAGGCAGAATACATGTCTAAATTATACCTCTAGCAAATGAGGTTCCAAAGGAAACCAAATGGAACACTGCCACCTTTTGGTTACTTAAATTGTAAAGTTGCAGACGTTTACTGTAGGGTTTTTCAATGAAAATATTTAGACATACTTGCAGCTTTTAGAAATAGTAATCCTATCTCTGTTGATATGAAAGTATCCATCTTTAGATTTTTGTTTCTCAATTGTAGTTCTTTAAGTACTTCAGTTTTCATTTTGCAAGTCTGTCCCCAAACTCTTGAACTTTAGTACCTGGAAACAATTCTTCCTGTTTATTTTGTAAAGAAGGGCGGGTAATGACCTCATAATGAAAAACACAAAGGGACTTTTATATCCTAGGGCTCTGCTGTGAACATTTCTATTACTTCTCTTTATACCAAACCACACCACTACCTTACAGAACAGGATTTTGCAATGACACACTCTAATTCCCCAAAGCACTAATTGCATTTCTTTCAGCTAGAAGGATTTATGCCTTCTCACCCCAGAAGTGTTTTATGTATACAGTTTCAAATTATAGGGTAAAAAAAATGATACAGTAGGTGCCTAGACACATACAGGGAGTAATTGGTGGGTGAGAAGAAACGAAGGGCTATATATAAACATAGATTTCATTTAGGGCAAGATCTGAAGTTATGATGTCTAAGTATGCAGACAAAACAAAATAAGGAAAATTAAGAGTGGGAGAATAGACAGCCCCTTAATAAATAACATAATAAAGGAACTCGTTGAACAGCAAATTATACAATTTTTTTTTCAGTCCAGTTCCCACAACATGGTTGATTCTACTGATAAACCGCCCCTCGGGCTATAAAAGTAGAATAACAGTAAATAACATAGAGTCAAGATAGTAAGGAAAAAAAATATATATATATATATATATATATACATATGAATTTAAATAAAAGATGTAGAAAATCTTAGGTGCCAGCAACAAAGAAGAAATGTAAAATCAGAGATTTGTAAAGTGACACAGTAGATGTTCAAAGGGTTATTAGGCTCAGGTAAAGCCTCATTTCTCAGGACTGAAGATTAAATATCCATTTGGGATATGAACGTGACCTTGGGACTTTGTGAGGTTATATGTAGAACCTGAGATCCCTATAAAAAGCTAAAAGACTCAAAGAGTGACTCCTGAATGGGAGAGGGGAGGAATAGCATCACTACACCTGGGGAAGTCTGGGGAAATAACAAGGATATTTAATTTAGCCTGAGGATCTAAGGGGGGAAAAATGAAATTCTTTTTTAAAGATGAAAACCAAAGACTTCATGGTAGCTTTTCAGGATGGTAGTAGAATCCTCAAGTCTACAAATTAAAAACTAGTCCTAAACCAATTGAACAAACATGAGTACATGCTTTGAGTACATAGCATCCCTTCAACAACCTACGGTTCACATCACTCCAATAGGTGGTAAAATCCTTATTGAAGAGAAGTTCAAAATCAAAAACTACAAACCATATAAATAAATGCTCTAACATAAGCAGGAGTCATCAAATAAAACAACAAGTAGTAGAACACATCCCAAAACTGGAAGCAATGAAATCATCTGAAGTAGACTATTTTAAAAACCACGCTTAAAATAGTTAAGGACACAACAGAAGAACTAGAAACCATAATTAAAACACACACACACACACACACACACCAGGACATTGGGGAAAAAAAGGAAGATTTGAAAAATAAATTAATAGAAATAAAAAATATAATCACCAAAATTAAAAAAAAAATCAATGATTTAAACAACCAGCTGGACACAGCTGAAAGAAAAATTAAACTAGAAGATCTAGGAAGCTTACCTATATATATATATATTACAAAAAAATAAAGAGGAAGATATAGGAAAATGAAGCATTGGATATCTCTGCAAAACATTATGGCAGCTTTCTCTTCAACAAACTTAGGTGTTTGTCTCAGTGTAATATTTATAAACCGATTTCAAGACACACTATCCTAGTATCCACCACTACAGTGCTTTCAAATATTGCTTGAAATAATCATAGAAAAACTTTTATGTGCAAGTTGCCAAATAGTAAGCGTGCCTTTCAACCTACTGAAGTTAAGAAGTTTCACACATTCTGTGATGGAGAAATCTGAATTGCTCGTGAAAATTCTAGCTTCTGCTTTAGGTCCTCATGAGGGTGATAGGCAAACCTCAGAAATAGCTTCCTGGTATTCATGCCCTTGAATAATCACTACCTTCAGTGTGGGTTGAACTTACGGACTTGCTTCTAAGGAGTAAAATACAGAAGTAATTGGATCTTTCTTCCAATATTAGGTTAAAAAAGGATAGTAGCTTCCATCTGGTCTGCTCTCTCTTTCTCACTCTCTGGCTCTCTCTTGTGGAACACCAGCCATGCTGTTGTGAGGACATTCAGACAGTCTATGAGGTGAGAAATTGAGGCCTACTAGCAACCACATGAGTGAACTTGAAAGTAGATCTTCTGAGGCCTATCCACAGCCACGTGAACGATCTTGGAAGCAATCCTCTCCCCTCTATCCATCCCCATCAAACCACTGGACGATATCACAGGTACCGCCAACAGCTGCAGCCTCATGATAGGTCTTGAGCCACGGGAATAACATTCTTGACCCACAGAAAGTGTAAAATAATAAATGTTTGTTGTCCTAAGCTTCTAAATTTGGGGGTTATTATGTAGCAATAGATAGTTTCTTTTTTTTTAAATTTTTTGAGTATAGTTAATGCATTAATTTTACATAGTAGTTAATACATTTGTTTAAATACATTGTTTAATACATTAGTTACATACAATGCTATTAGTTTCAGACATACAATATAGTGATTCAACTTCTTTATATGTTATGCTCACCACAGTGTAGCTACCATCTGTCACTATATTACAATACCATTGACTACATTCCCTATGCTGTGCCTTTTTTATTCTTGTGATTTATTCACTCTAGAACTCAAATCCTATACCTCTTACTTCCCTTCACCCATTTTGCCCATCCCCCATCTCTCTGGCCACCATCAGTTTGTTCTATTTATAGATCTGATTCTGCTTGTTTGTTATTTCATTTGTTTTTTTTGTTTTTTTTTTTAGATTCCACATATGAGTGAAATCATAGGATATTTGTCTTTCTTAGTTTGACTTATTTCACCTAGCAGAATACACTCTAAGTCCATCTATGTTGTCATAAATGGTATGATCTCACCCTTTTTTATGGCTACATAATATTCCAGCATATAAATATATATGTGTGTGTGTATACACGTACACACATATATACACACACAAACATCACGTCTTCCTTATCCATTCATCTATCAATGGACATGGGCTGCTTCCCTATCTTGGCTATTATAAATAATGCTACAATAACGTAGGGGTCCATATATCTTTTTGAATTAATGATTTCATTTTCTTTGGGTAAATACCCAGTAGTAGAATTACTGGATCATATAGTAATTCTATTTTTAATTTTTTGAGGAACCTCCATACTGTTTTCCACAGTGGCTCTACCAATTTACATTCCCACCAATAGTGTACAAGTGTTCTTTTTTTTCCACATCCTTGCCAATACTTGCAATTTTTGCATTTTTGATTTTAGCCATTTTGATAGGTGTGAGGAGGTATCTCATTGTGGTTTTAATTTTCATTTCTCTGATGATAAGTGATGTTGAGCATCTTTTATGGGTCTATTGGCCATCTCTATATCTTCTTTGGAAAAATGCCTATTTAGGTTCTCTGCCCATTTTTTAATCAGATTGTTTATTTGGTGTTGAGCGGTATAAGTTCTTTCTATATTCTAAGTATTAACCACTTATTGGATTCATCATTTGCAAATATCTTCTCCCATTCAATAGGTTGCCTTTTTGCTTTGTTGATTGTTTCTTTTGCTGCGTAAAAGCTTCTTATTTTGATATATTCCCAATAGTTTATTTTTGCTTTTGTTTTCCTTGCTTCCTGCCTGTGCTCTCTTCTAGGATTTTTATTGTTTCAGGTCTCACCTTTAGATCTTTAATTTTGAGTTTATTTTTGTGTGTGGTATAAGAAAATGATCCAATTTCACTCTTTTTCACGTAGCTATCCAGGTTTCTCAAAATCATTTATTGAAGAGACTGTCGTTGCCCCATTGTATATTCTTGCTTCCTTTGTCATAAACTGACCATATAAACATAGGTTTATTTCTGGGCTCTCTATTCTGTTCCATTGATGTATGTGCCTATTTTCGTACCAGTTAATCATACTGTTTTGATTACTATGGCTTTGTAGTATATCTTGAAATCTGAAATTGCGATACCTCCAGCTTTGTTTTTTGGTTTTTTGTTTTTCCTCAAGGTTGCTTTGGCCATTCAGGGTCTTTTGTGGTTCCATACACATTTTCGTTTTATTTGTTCTAGTTTTGTCAAAAATGTTCTTGGTATTTTGGTACAGATTGCATTCAAATTGATTCTTACATGAGTAATATTTCCTTTAATTTAGGAAAATTATTTGTATCAGTATGTCAACATTTATATTGGAATGTATCACTTGATAATCCAGTTTCTAAAGAATATGGATCTGCCATCAATCAACTCTAGAGATATTTACAATTTTTTTAATTGAAGCATTTTATTCACACATATGTATTACATCCCTAGAAAAAGAATCCCAGGATTTTCCCTCCTGTGTGTTTTCATTTTGCTTCTTCATGGTCCATGATGCCAGTGAGGTTGTCAGTACCATAAAACCAAATTGGCAGGACAGGAGCAGATTATTCTGCCATTTTTCTAAATCTTTGAGTTGTGCATCAAATCTGGGGCTGATCACTCCACACTTGTTTAACCTGTCCATGAGGTTCACAACAATTTTCCCAGCTAGTGATTATCGATGATTCCAAATTCGTCCATGTAACCAAGCTTCATCAACACAGTTGGAAACGGGACCATGGCCTAGTAAGAACCTGGCGTTATCCTCTCTGTATGGCATTGTTAATGCTCTGGAGAGCATCTGCCAGCACAAACATGCAATTACGGCAGCACAGAAAGATGGTGGGAAGAGCTAGAGATATCAATGTTTTTTACTCATCAAAGAAATTAGTATCAAAATCTGTTTTCTGTTTTAAAAAGCGGCTAAGAAACAAGCTATTTAAAAAAGATAATCTAAGGGACATGCCATCTATACATTCCCTGAGAAAATTTAATCTAAGGATAGAGTATAAAGTAAGCTTAGAATGTTAGCTTAGAACTTCCATAATGCTAATGTTGAAAATACTGTCCCATCTCTAAATATGTCCCTATTTAAAACATCACATAACATTTTTATTTTAAAATTTAGTACCGGGGGTGCCTGGGTGGCTCAGTCAGTCAAGCATCCGACTCTTAGTTTTGGCTCAGATCATGATCTCATGGGTCATGGGATCGAGTCCCAGGACAGGCTCCACACTCAGAAGGGAGTCCGCTTAAAGATTCTCTCCCTCTGCCCCTCCCCCTACTCGCACACACTCTCTCTTTCTCTCTCTCTAAAATAACTAAACCTTTTTTAAAAAATAAAAAATAAAATAAAATTTAGCACCAGGGAAACATGCTTATTCTATAATTGCATTCATCCATTCATATCATAAATAGTTTATTTATTGTTTTACCATAAGTTAGGCCTTTAGGTTGGTACTAAGAATACATTTGTCAGAAAAAAAGTGTCTGCTCTCACAGAAGTAGCTGTCTAAGCAACAAGCAAGCATTAAACACGGATCAAAAGTACAAAGATGTTAAGGTGGAAGTTTTAACCAACACCTTAAAATGGCAGATATCAGACATCAACAAGAAGTGCTAAACAAACATAAAAATTTTCAAAGGAGGTTTCTAAAAACAAGTTAAACATGCCATAAGTCCTTCACCTCAGGAATCGACAAGGATCAAAGTAGGAAGAACTGCTGGTGTGTTGTGAATTCCTCCTCCTTTTCCGGGGAGAGAACTGGGGAGGGTTTCTGCCTCTAACATCAAACTTAATTACAAGAATTTCAGGGAGCCCCCTCAGAGAACATGGTCATGTATGCCTTAGAGCCGGGAGTTGCAGTGGCTGGTCTTCTACTATGACCTAGAAAATGTAAAAGCAAGAAACTGCTGGCTAACCCCTCTGAGGGTGAGCAAAGGGAGGTGGCTGATTTGAGATGGGCCTGTATTCCCGGAAGTTGATATAAAGCAAAAGATATTTTGAGGGTTTTCCGTAGACCAGATCTGGGCCACAGAGGGGGGAACGTCAGTGTGCTGAGCTGTGTTAGAGCCTCGCCCACAAAGGTTACCTAAGCAGTGACCTGGCTACAGTCAGTAGAAGTTAAAACCACCCCGGGCTTCTTAGAGCCTACAAAAGAAAGAAACCACAAGTGAAAGCATCACCTACATCAAGATAGTAAGTGAGAGGTCCCTGGTGATGGAGAGTAGCAGCATGTCTAAATAATGCACAGATGTGCTTTACAAAAGAAAAGCGTCCATGCTGAACATCTGTAGGCCCAGAGAATAGGAAGCAAGCACATAGAAATTTGCAACCTGCTGCTCTTACTTCCCTACATTAGTTACCTGAGGCTGCCATAACAGATTACCTCAAACTGAGTGGTTTATAACAATGCACACAACATGGTTCTGAAGGCTAGAGGTCTAAAATCTGTAGGGGGAGGATTCTTCTTTGCCTCTTCCAACTTCTCCTGGTTGTCAGTAATCCTTGGTGTTCCTTGGTTTATAGATATATCCCTCCAATAACTCCCTCCCTCCTCACACGTCTTTCTCCCTTGTGTGTCTATCTCTCTTCTTTAATAAGGATACTGGTCATATTAGATTTATCCAATATGACCTCATTACAATGAAGTACATCTACAAGGACCCTGTTTCCAACTAAAGAGGCATTCTGAGGTTCTGAGTGGACATGAATTTTTGAGGACACTCCTGGATCCCATATACTGCCCTACCTCCCACCATTCAAATCCCCAGAGTGGTTAGAAAAGGTAGCTAGTGGTGCAGGAAATGAGCAGTCAATGAGAAGAAAACATTCTGACAATTTCACCTTCAACCTCTCCCCCCGACTCCTCGCTCTCTTTTCTGGCTCAGTTCTACATTTTCATCTTATACCAGCCTCTGTCTTTTTCAGTCATGTTCACATGCTCTCAGTTCCTCAAACTGGCCACATGCTCTCTTGCCAGAGGGTGTTTACCCTGCTGATCCTTCTTCTTGGATTACTCTTTTGGAATATACCTCTGCAATGAAATTATGCCCATCCTTTCAGAATTTGTATGAAATATCACTTTCTCAGGACCCAAATTCTGGTTATCAGTCTAGAACCAGTCCATGGCAAGGTTTTTATGACAAAATAAACAAAACGTTAGCCATGGTAATGATGATACAACAATAAAGATAGATCAATAAATTGATAGATGGATAGATAGATGCTTATGCATGTGTATATCATTTTAAGCACAGGCATTAATATAATTGCAAGATGTGCTTTCTTGAGAAAGACTGCTTGTATGTTTTTACTCGGAGATTTTGCCTTTCTTACTTTTTTATAATATTAAAGTACACTTTATGTTAGCACATTAGAGTGTTAGCAGAGGGCAGGGATTTTTTTATTGTCCTTACTTGTTAAGAATACATAAAAATTTTGAAAGCTGGCAACTTTATGTCAGTAAAATTAGAAACTTTATTGGCTTATGAAATCAAAAAGTCTAGGAATCACACAGAATCTAATGATAAGACTTCCATACGGGCCACTACAGGAGCGAAAACATGGAAAAATACTCATTAAATAACAAAAGTACTCTCCTTTCACTACTATTGCCTGTTACCCTGTGTGTTTTACTCTGTTACCCCCACAGCTACTAAACCTATTATTCCTATATTTACCTTTGATCCCTATACCATATATCTCAATCCATTCACTCACCGTTGTCTTACTCATCATAGTCCAAATGATCATTTGCTTCAGAACTGTCATTCATAAAGTCTCTGAATTCCTCATCTCCTTAAATTTTTAACATTCCCATCTCACAAATCTATTTCTTTGGGTCCTGCCAAGTGAATGTGTTCACAGAGTCATGCTGTAGCAGCTGGGCCCTCCTCACTACACTAAGGCATTTATTACTATTACCAGGTTGTTGACAGTACTATCTTTACAGTGGCTTCTCCAGGCTAACCTAGTAACCTCAACCTCCCATCCCAATTCAATACCCTCTTCAGCTGATGTCATAATTTATTGAGAATTCTTCGCAAACCTGAAATGAATTCCCTCTCTTAAAATGATTCTGTATCCCTATCCATTTTCTTTGTCTTTCCTGTGTCATGCACAGGAAGTTACCTTGAACCTCTCCCATCTCCTACACTTGCAATGATTCGTTACTGTATCCTACTTTGCCTAA
The DNA here is from genome assembly GCF_002201575.2 of Neomonachus schauinslandi. Lineage (NCBI taxonomy): Eukaryota > Metazoa > Chordata > Mammalia > Carnivora > Phocidae > Neomonachus > Neomonachus schauinslandi. The sequence continues at coordinate 95,374,074 of NC_058410.1, read as the reverse complement.
GATGATCTTCTACCACCAATTCCCTTTTTAATGTTTCCCACCATCTGCCTTTGTCACCCACTGGACAAATATACATTCCTTCCAAATATACAATGGTCTCAGTATAATACAAAATCTTGTGTTCACCTACCAATCCCTCAAATCATCATTCAATCTCTCTCCTATCCAAACTTCCACTTTGTTATCATTATGCATTTTGTCAAGTACTAGTATTAAAATTTTGTTCCCACCACCTAGAGCTGAAACTGTTTCTTTACATGTCAATTCTGATATCCTACTTACACTATAAAATGGATTTCCTCCATTCATGACTTTTCTGATATATCCCAACAGCATTTGACACTGTAATTGCAATATTTAATGTCAACCCATTATTTCACCATGACACCTTATCATCTTCAATTATATGCCACTGATTCTCTTTCCCTTTGTATATTTAGGAAAGCTTCTGATGTGTCTTTTTCATTACTTTTTCATCTTCTACTGCCCCACTAAATATATATGTGTGTGTGTATATATATATATATATATATATATATATATATATATATATGTAATTACTTATAATTTTTATAATGTATATATAAATAATATATACATATATATATTCCTCCAAACTTCTGTGATTTGTTCTCTTTTAGACTCACTTTTCCCAAATACATAATGTCTATTTTTTATGGCTTCAATTAATATCATCATGAAGATTATTACCAAACTAAGGTTTTTAGTTCTGACTTCTCACTTCCAGACCCACATTTCTAGTTGCTTGTTGAGTACTTAAAACTGAATAAACTTATGGCACTTTGGTCTCAATACAAGCAAAATGAAATTTATTTGTTCTCCGTCAGGACCTGAGTCCCCTTTATTCCATAAACAGTCACAATCTGTTAAGTATTCTACATTATAGTCATTATCTGTTAAGTATTCTCTACTCTGATACTGTAGAAGGCCTGGTAATACCAAGATATAAGATATAGTGTCTACCCCTAGCAAATAACATAGTTTCTACCCTTAGGTCTAGTGGAGAAGATAGAAATACACAATTTAGTGTATTTTGATAGAGTTTAGCCCAGATTGCTCTTGGTGCCTGTCTCAGACTGAAGATGATCCTAGAAGAATTTCTGAAGGGATGGTCTCTAAGCTGCTGTGTTCTAAACAGAATGCAAATTACTAAAAGAGCTCCTGTTCATTTTTCCTTTGAGATTATTTAACAATAGTACTTGACCTTGTATGTACATCACTATGACCTTTAGAACTGTTTTTCAAAATCAAAATGCCTAGACTCCAACTGAAGATCCTGATTCAGCAGGCTAAGAGTAGAGTAAAACCACTTTATCTTTCCAAATTTCTCCACTTTAAACCTTCATACTCATTTAGAATATTATTGAAGAACCAGGATCAACTACAGAGAGGATTTTTTCTAAACATGGGAAAATAATTCCTGATCGTTAAAAATCGGAAGAATACCATGGGCTGCTCTCATATGCTCACTTCTTAGAAAAAGGCTTCCCAGATCTTTCCCTCAATTCCAGGGATACCACCTGTGATATATCCTTACTACCAATACCCTTACCTCTTGTGCCCGCCTCCTCCAATAGATAAGGAGCTCCTTTAAAGTAGGGGTTTTTGCTTTTGCATTTTGGGGACTTCAGTGCTAGGTAATGCTATGTACATGGTTAGCTGTTCGGTGAATGTTTATGAATTAATTAATTAATTAATGAGAACCAAATGGACCCTGGCTGAAGAATGTTCTAGGAAAATATAAGAGCAAATAGAGTCCTAGAGGTCATAAAAAGCATGTATATTCAAAAGTAGGATGCAAAGATGCTTGTAGCCTGGGATAAGGCTGGAGAGCTAATTATGACCCAGATTTATAAATGGTCTTGGATCCCATGCTATAGTTTTGAGCCTTTATCCTAAAGGTTATGAGAAACCTCTTGAAAAATGTTAAGAAGTATATTGTAATTGAACAAATTTAAGTCATAATGTTAAGCCACACACTCAGGTGGGCAAAACTTTAACACTCATTTTCTACAATTCACTTCAGTCTCAATTTTTAATCTCTATTATCATACCTTAATCAATACTATGGAAACATGGTTATTTCTAATTTAAATGCTTTCTACTCAAAATTTTCCTTCCTTGTACTCCCATTTTTGCAGGGGATATTTAATTCTATGTCATGAAAGGAAGGCGTCTGGTCTCTGGCCTTTGGTTTCTATCCATACTATCATTGACTGAAATGCAGAGTCAGGCATGGTTCCCAGGATTCTAATTGGGTTAACTGGAGGGATGATATCACCATTCACAAGAAAAAAGATAGAGGAATAAGAGCAGGACTATGGAAGGATCAGAGTGGAGAATGCTATCTTTGAAGAGCCTGGGAGACAATCAAGAGATTAACTCAAGCAGGCAGACAGGCATCTGGGATCTGGAGCTCAGGAGGAAGGGCTGAGCTACAGATGGTGATGTGGATTTGGGATTCATCAACAGAATGCCTGAGAAAGATAGGTGCTCAATAAATTCTCATCTAAAAAACAGTGGGAATAATGAGCGAAACCATGGGCATGCAAGTGTAGAGTAATGAGATATAAGGTCTGAAAATAGAAGGTTAGAAGCATCAAGGTTTATGAAACAGGTTGAGGAAGCACTGCTCTTTAAAGAGCCACATATGTGGGAAAAGAAACAAAGAGATAGTGGTGTCACAGAACCCAAGATACCAGAGAGTTCAAAAGCATGGATTAATTACCATTCTCAAATAGCTCAGTGAGGTCAAGTAAGATAAGGAATAGAAATTGCCTGTTGTATTAAGCCACGGATTGATCTTCAAAGACCTTTACCTAAAAAATTTTGGTGGGGTGTCCTTGATGGAAAACAGATTTCAAAGTGTATGGAAATGAAATAGTGAGTGAAGACAACTATTTTACAAAAAATCTGAAGTGTAAAAGAAGGGGAGAGATAGGTTTGCTACTGAAGGAAACGTTAAGTGGGAGCGTTGGTTGCATTTAGAATTGCAAAACATCATTTTTTCACTAGTCAGCATATTAGTCTCAGATCTCTGGTTATAATCCCTTCATTCTCTACATCACCCGTATCACCATCATTTGCTAAATTCTGTCAATTCTGTCTGGGAAGCAGTTTTCACATTGCTTATTTCATCGTCCTACCAGCACTCTTCTGAAGTGTAATACCTTTTTAACCTTCCTTAAGTCACCTTACACAACAAGTTTACATTATCTTACTAAAGTACTGCTTTGATCACCTCATACAACATGACATTTTTTTTCAGTACTTTCCTATTGCCTATCACATAAAACAAACACTACTTTTACTTCTGGAGGGAAAAAACCCTCAAAATTATTGCTCAGCTTGTACAGTTCATTTTTTACAAGACTCTACCATTTGTCATGCCTTTCCCTCTGCCTAGAGATAATATCCTCCCCCCTCTTCCAAATTCCACTCACCATCTAAGACTCAGTCCAGACATCATCTCAACAATGATATTTGCTTTTGATCTCCCCAAGTAGAAGAGATCCCTCTTTCCCAACCCAACAGTCTTGAATTCTGACAGCTCCTATCACAATTTTCACACACAGTTTGTGCTGAAGTTATTGGTGTGTTTAACTCTCTTGTGAGAGAGTAAATAGCTTAAAGATAGAGAATATGGCTTGTGTATCTCTCAGCCCTAACTGGGAGCTTTCCTTACACAGTACATGTTCAAGAATACCAGTAAATACCTGAATCCATTTGTTAGCAGTATGAGCACAAGAAGAGTCAAGGAAAAAAAAAAACAGTTGCAAAGAAATAAAATTATTTTACTATCTATTCAGTAACTGAGACATTCAAATGCCTTTATTATTATTATTATTATTATTATTATTATTATTATTTTGGAATTTCATAGATCATATGTACAAAGCCGCCTTAATTAGAACCGTAAAAATCAGTTTAAAAAAATGAATTCAGTATACACAAATAACAATGATACTAACAGTAGGCTCTGCAACATACATTAAGAACACCATGGACCTGTGCACTGTGAAGGGATTCTATGCCTTCTGGGAAGTAGCTGGGGACCTAAAGAAAACATCCTTGCTTATCATCTTGAGAAGCATAGTAGCAAAGGAGATTAAGAATATTGGCCCCATGGAAAGTTTTTGAACTAAGAAATAATTTGACTTTGATAAAATAGTGTATTTGATAAAATACACTCCAAGTAAGTTTGGAGTGTATTTTATGCCTGAAATACTGTGTGTTTACATAGTGTGGAACAGAGGGATGGTAAGATAGAAGACCTCTTCAAGAATCGTATAGTCTAATGAGAGAGACAGGAAGTTATTAATAGCAGGACATTATTGCTCCAGCCTAAGGTCCAGCACCAAACGTAAGATGCTGATGGCAGTCACCAGAGATGACAGTCATGGCCCCACTACAGTCCCCCCCTGGCTGAAATCTGAGGCAACCATGGTGGTACCAATTCAGCAACCCCGATGGGAACCAGAAATCCTCCGTTGGACAACTCCTGTGTCTCCAGCTCTGTCTTCTCATTGTAGAGCTGGGGCCTCCCAGGTGTGATGCCTGCTGCCTAGTACAGAGGGAGAGCTGGGCTTTTCCTCCATCCTGCCAGCATTTCTGCAATCTCCACCCCTACCCTCGTTCAATGTGGATTTATTCTAGACCAGAGCTGTCCACTAGGAACATAATGCAACTCAGTGACCTGCATACGTAATTTCAAATTTTCTAGTAGCTACAATTTTATTTTATTTTTTTAAAGATTTTATTTATTTATTTGACAGAGAGAGAGAGAGAGTTAGCGAGAACAGGAACACAAGCAGGGGGAGTGGGAGAGGGAGAAGCAGGCTTCCCACTGAGCAGGGAGCCCAATGCGGGGCTCCATCCCAGGACCCTGGGATCATGACCTGAGCCGAAGGCAGACGCCTAACGACTGAGCCACCTGGGCGCCCCATCTAGTGGCTACAATTTTAAAAGGTACAGTGAAACTAATAAAATTAATTGTAATAATATATCCAACATGTTAGCATTTCATGTTATCCAAAAATTACTAGTAAGATATTTTGCACTTTTTACATTGTCTTTGAAATACAGTGTTTTATTTTACACTTACAGTGCATTTCCATGCAGACTAGCCACATTTCAAGTGCTGAACAGCCACATGTACATGACAGCTGCCATAGGGCACAGCACAGTGCTAGACATTTGATACCCATGGGGAAACTGAGGTAGGAAAAGATACTCAATACAACGCGGTCGGGCTTGTCTGGTTTGTCGCCCTTGGAACACCTCAGGTACCGGATCTTGGCAAGGTCATGTGGTCCTCTAAGTGGGAATTATCATGTACACGTACATTTACAACCTAGAGATCTTACACAATGTTGAATATAAACAGTGACACTGGGCATTCCTCTTATTCCTGATTGAAAAACCAATGTGTCTAACATTTTCCATTAAGCACAATATTTGCTCTAGGCTGTCAGTATATACAATCTTCTATTCCCAATTTGCTAAGGTCTTTTTTTTTTTTTTAAATCATCAATGGATTTTGAATCTTATCAAATAATTTATGTACTTCTATTGAGAAAAGCACCTAGATTTTTCCCTTCCTTAATCTGGTAATGGGGCAAGTTCATTAACAGACTTTCTAATGTCAAGGTAAATTGAATTTCTGGAATGTAAGAATTTCAGTTTATATTTTTTGCATATCATCTGAATTCAGTTTGCCAATATTTTGCTTAGGATTTTTTTGCGTATATGTTCAGGAATAGATTGGTCCATAATTAACTTTTCTTTGTTTCCTATATCTAGTCTTGATATCAAGGTTATTTATACAACGAGTGGTGGAGCATTCCCTGGTTTTCCTTTGTCTGAAAATGTTATATGACTGAAATGATCCCTTCCTTTAAACGTTTATAGAGCTCACTCATAAAATTGCCTAGATCTGATATTTTCTTTGTGGAGAGATTAATTAATGATTTAATTTCTTTCAAGGTGATAATCTACTCAGATTTTCTATTTTTAAAACAGCATAAGGGGACGCCTGGGTGGCTCAGCCGGTTAAGCATCTGCCTTCGGCTGAGGTCATAATCCTGGGGTCCTGGGATCAAGCCCTGCATCAGGCTCCTTGCTCAGCAGGGAGTCTGCTTCTCCCTCTGCCCCTCCCTCTGTTTGTGTTCTCTCTGTGTCTCTCTAATAAATAATCTAAAATCTTTAAAAAATAAAAATAAAAAATCATAGGAAAAGAGAGACTCAAATAAATGCTATGCTAGAGATGCTGACAGAACTGCTGTGGAAACATGAAGATCAGGATTGCTGAGGAGAAATGGAAAAGCAGAGGTTGCAATCCTACTTAAGATTTGAAAGGTGAGTGGACTGTTGATGGAGGACAATGCGGGGGGAGGGGGGGGAGGGTAAGAAAAGAGGTGGCAATCTTAACCCAATGCCTCACATAAGCAAAGTTTCAAAAGCATCAACTTGTATAGTATGTTCCCAGAGGAGCAAAGGGTCCCGCCTGGGTGTGCTGCATGGAAAAATACAGAAAAATACGAAAGCAGGCTGGAAATTTGAACTCGGTGCTAAAGATTTGGACCTAATCTTAATAATTACAAGTAGGATGTCAAAAATAATAGAACTGCTTCCTTATCTTTGTTCTTTGACAGATTAGGGCTGCCTGATATCATTATAAATCAGCATGTATTGTACTCTCTCAGGCTACTTTTCTCAAAATTTTCTAAGCTAATAATGCCTTTCTTCTACTGTGTTCTGAAAATGTCAGCACTCTGAGGGACTAGCCAGTAGCTATGCAACATCTTGAATGCCTTTGCCTTTTAAATTTTACCTGAAAGGAGAGAATCAGACGCATGACTAACCACTTATTTCATCAGATAAAATAATGATTTTATCTGAAAAATAAAAAATAAAATGGAAAAGTATAAACATTTAGACATTGCTTTACGAATGATTGAATATATATCTGAATTATTTTTTTTTCATTTTATTATAACTTTACATTTTTCCTATCCTAGGCAGTTTAATGCTAGATATTTTGATAAAACACTGTGATACACGAAGAATGAGATTCTGGCAGGTTCCTGACAATTTAGCAGATTGACAACTGCTGGGGTAGGGGGAGGTGATTACAATTTATTGACTACTGCCGTGTGCCAAGCACTAAGCTATGTGTTTTGCATATATAATCTTATTTAATCTCCACAATATCTCTATGAATTAGATATTATCATTTCTTTGAATTAATGATGTAACTTAAGTTCTGAAACTTACACATTCAACAAACAACTTTAAATTTTAAGTTAATTTAAAAATAAACAATGGCATGTATACTTTCAAAAATATTTGTTGGATCAAACAGTGTTAAATAGCTTAAGCAAGGTCATACACGTACCACTTGGCAGACACAGAATTGAACCCAGGTCTCTGATCCAAGGGCCCGATCTTAAACATGTTTTATTGACTGTCTGCAGCGTAATTCATAAAACACAGTATCGTCTAAATGAAGAGGTGATTATTATTTGATAAATCTAGGTTTTTTATAGAACTACTCTGTAAACGACTTAGCTCAGCGCTAGGCAATAAAAAAAGGGATCAGTTGATAGACGATCATTGTTACTAATGTAATTAACAATATTGATCGATAAGATAAGCCCAGCCAAGATATGAAGCAGTCAAATTTCTATTTAACAATTGAATTACTATGTTGGAATTCACCAGATGACTATAAACTCTTCACTTTACTTTGGAATAAAAGAGCTCCGGGGAGCAGGATCTGTGTGAAATGGATATGGAGGCTTTGTGTCTGCTGCAGAGGCACAGAAAGGGTAAGGGCTGAGGCATTCTTAGGAAAAGTTCAGCATATTTGTTTTTCTTTTCCCCAGGCTCAGATTTCCAGAGGCCCCAAACATAAGCAGAAAAAGAAGGGGTGGGGGGAAGAGTTGAAAGGTAAGGTTTAGATAAATGTGACTCATTTGTTCAGAGAAAGAGGTTGAATTCCAAGGAGATAAGGGGAAAGGAGCCCCCCTGAGGAGGAGGGCAGTCAGAGCTGGGGGCTCGGGCTGGGTCAGGTTTTTCAAGAGCCACGAAGGCTAGTGCCTATTAGATTAGAAAAACCAAACAGATTTTGATGGCAGAGGGAGCTTATAAACCAAGGAATAATTCAGAACCGGTCAGGAAGCCCGTGACAGCAGAGAATGATACAGTCTCATTTCCTAACCAGATAGCAGCCAAACTTGAGCATTGACTGTTCTGTCAAAAGATACCATGACAGAGGTTTTAAAAGTACACAAACTGAAATAAACAGTATTTAAGATAAAAATCCTTGTCATCTCATGAGGGGGACTTTTTTTTTTTTTCCAAAAGGAACACCAAAGGACACAAGCAAATCTCTATCTGGGCCTTACTCTAGTTACTTTAATGCCTAATTCAAAAGGAATTGTGATAAATACAAACAATGAAAACATTTTACCCAGAACATTATTACTGTTAAAAGCACTGAGTAGTAAGAAACTATTATGTAACAAAGTATCCAAAAGAATTAAGTTTTAGAAGCAATTTATTAAGGCACCCAAGAAAGAGCATCTTTTTTTTAATTCATCTTGCTCCAACTGAAATTTGAAACAGAACATTTCCCACAGATTTAGAAATAATCTATTTAAAAATTAAGCATTTTACAAATACAAAATATCTATTTATTTTTTTCCCCCCGCTTAGAAAACTCCCAGGCGTTGGGCTCAATTATTCTCCATGGACTAATGAAGGGCAATGACCCTGGGTGCAACCCAAGACTGCAAGGTCATGGCCAATATGAGGAAGTGGATACATTTAAACTTTTCTCTAGACATTCAAATTTTTCCATTCCATTCTGGGTTTTCTGGGTTTTTTTGTTGTTGTTGGGTTTTTTTGGGTTTTGTTTTTTGTGTTTTTTTTGAGAGGGGTGTGGGGGTTGAATTTCAAGAGGAACACTTTCTGAGTAGTATTTTATGCATGTGTTAAATTACTAAAACTAATACCACACTAATAACTGTTGGAGATCAAATGTCTCATTAATAATTTTTCCTAGTCTCAGGAAGCCAGAGAATAAAAAGAGAGGTAGGTGCTATTTCCTGTTTCCTTACTTAAAATCTTCATCTCTGCCTCCTCCCAGAACTCAAAAGTCTTTTTCTTTACTAACTACACTTTAAAAATTATTTCATTCATCTGAATTGTTACTAAAATGCACAGGATTCTTCTCCAGACCAATGAGGCAGGGATGGAATTTGTGACCAGTACAATCAAATAATGTTCCCGATCCATCATGGGTGTTGACATGACTGGGAGGAAAATACATGGGTAAAAACATAAATATGCATGGGGCCACGGGATAAAAGAGAGCTTGTGACGATTTCAGTGATATTTGATCTGAGTCCTCAAGGAAGACTTTATTCTTCCTTTAGCTGAAAGGGTCACTCATTTCAACCTTGTGCTTCAGCCAGAATTGGGAGGAGAATCAGGAAATCTACTTAACTGTTAGATAAATGATTTGCCATTAGATAAATGAATAGACATAACAGATTTTGCAGACTAGTTTTCCTGCCTATCAGTAAGAATTTGAGAAGGTTGAGAGGGTGTGGGGAAGAAATTCCCAGCACTTGCACGATATGCAGAAGGCAAGAGAATTCACTTCATACCCACCAGGAACTTTGAGTACCTAAATTGTAGTGTATGATTTGAAACATATAGGGAAGTGAAGTCAGGAAGATGGGATGGGGTCAAAATGTAGATCATCTTGCGTTCCATGCAAGACTGTCTAGCCTTTCAGGAGTTGGGGCAGGGAAGATTTTTTTTAGCTGAGACTTTACATAACCAACTGCCCGTAGTGTTAATGTGACAGAGATTGAAATAAGGAGACACTGACAGGAGGAAGACCAGGTGAGGCAGTAATTCAGGGGGAAAAAGTTAGTGCTTGAACTAGTGTTTCAGGATTTGTTTCCTTTAGTGCCCACAGTTCGTGGTCATGCCGCTTGGAAGAACGAAGAGGTAGACCAGAGGAAGAGTGGTGGGCAGCAAAGCAAAGTTTATTGGGTGATAATACAAAGCTCCCAAGGAGGGAGGGGCCCCGAGAAAGTTGCCCTCAGAGTTTCTAAATCTAGGGGTTTTTATGAGATTGTTGGTCGGCTGTTTTAATCTGATGAAGCCTCCATGTACCTGTCACCCAATCAGGTTTTTGTCCCAGCACGCATCTACCTATCAGGGAGTTGTTCACATGGGGGAAGGGTGGAGGGCTCCTTTCAGGGTGGTGTAGAATAACAGGATGGTGTCTTTTTCCTTTTAAGGATAGTTTCCTCTTAGGACTGAGCCCCTTGCCCCTGCCTGCCTTTCTTCATTACTAGTAGGAGAATGGAGAAGATTGGATGCATTTTAACTACATTGCAGAGATAAATTCTAATAGTTTTAGAAATACCTATTTATTTATTTATTTATTTATTTATTTATTTATTTATAGGGGGAAAGGGAGAGAGAGAACCTTAAGCAGGCTCCATCCCCGCATGGATCCTACACAGGGCTCCATCTCATGACCCTGAGATCATGACCTGAGCTAAAATCAAGAGTTAGACGCTTAACTGCCCCTAGAAATACACATTTTTTTTTTATTTCACTTTTGGTTGGTTTAGATTTGTGAACAATATCCTACCTGTGAAATTGAAACATCTCTTAATAGGATTTACCAAATTCTTACAGGATCCATAAATAGATTAGGTGGATCTTCGTATCATGATAAATAAGACTTCTGTTCTTTAAAAAAATAAATAAATAAATAAATGTTGGGAGTTTAAAAAAAAATCTAAACTTCAAATTGGCAAAATAATGATCAAAGAATTTTTTATTCAAAGTTTACCTTGAAAAGTGATATGCTAGGGAAATGGTAGTGACAGGATTTTTATTGAACTGTAGAATTAAAGCACCCTCTTAGGTGCCTTGCTCATAGATAGTAACCAATAGAATCATTACTTAATTATACAATATATATTTTTTAAATGTATAGCCCACCCAATCTATATGGGATTTCTAATATCTGATAAATATAATTAAATGTAATAGTGTGAGGGGTGGGGGAAGAGTAAGTTAAGCCCCATAAAGGAAAGAGGCTGATAAATACTGCCATAATAGGGGCTTATATCATTCTTTTAACTAAGCATTTAAAATACAGTTCAAGGACACCTGGGTGGCTCAGTCAGTTAAGCGTCTGTCTTCGGCTCAGGTCATGATCCCAGGGTCCTGGGATGGAGTCCCACATGGTGCTCCCTGCTCAGCAGGGAGCCTGCTTCTCCCTCTGCCTACCGTTCCCCCTGCTTGTGCTCTCACGTGCCCTCTCCGACAAATAAATAAATAAAATCTGTAAACATAAATAAATAAATAATAAAATATAGTACAAAAGTTCCTGGAGACATATTGGAAAATATTCTGTCATCAGCCACTTAATCTTATATTCTTTAAAATTCTGTCATCAGCCATTTTATTTTAAATTCTCTATAGTCAGATCTTTCAGATCTTTCAAACTGAGATTCAGATATATCCAATTGTATTTTTAACCAAGCCTCGCACAGTATCTAAGTTCATCAGATTCCCCCTAAACCAGTAGCCCATACTGGCTTCTTTGAAGTACCCATTAATGGCATTATCACTTCTCCAAAATGTGGTAATCCATGTGCACTCTCAAAATATAAGGCAATAGAAAAAAAATGCTGATATAAGCATTGTTAAATTACCTATTTTTTCAAATATGTTCTAGATATGCATATTATAATTTTTAATGGTATAATATTTTCCAATACTATTCTGTGACTTACTTTATTACCTAGACTATGAATTTTTCCAAGTTCAAATAGGCAGATTTATATCTTCATTTTTGGTGGTTCCATTTGATTGTAGAGAATAAATGTATAGATTTGTTCTAATTTGCTACCTCAGAAACAAAGATACAGTAAAAGCTTTTGTTCATATAGTTTTGCATGCTTGTCTAAATAGTTCCTTAGTTATTATTAAAGGTGGAATTGCTGGAGCAAAGTATACTGTTGTACTTTTTCTTTTATAGCTTCTGGTATATATTACCATATTCCCTACCTAGAGATCTGACTGATTTATATTGCCATCAACAATGAATGAAAATGCCTCTTTACAAAGATGTGGGTTTTGACCCAATGGTATTTTTTATTATTTTCATTTCCATTTATACTGATGTTAAATACAGATCATTTCTGAGTCACTGTATCCTTTCTTACCGCCACCATTATTGTACCTATCTATTCTACCCCTCACCAGTATGACTGCGATAACATCCTAACTGATCCCCAGCTTCAAACTATTTATCCCCGACTTCAAACTATTTACCCAAATTGCTCTCTCTCTCTTTTTAATATCAGAAATCTAACGATGTCATTCTCACATTTAAACTTCTCAGTGTCTCCCTTTGTTTAGCAAATTAAGTACAAATTCCATTGTATCACACCAGTTATAAGAAATGAATTCAACATAGCCTAAATTGTTAAAACACATAGGCATATGGCAGGGGAAAAAAAAAAATCAATTCTCACTAGCTAAGGACAATCTCAAACAAGATCTCACTCCTCTCTTGCCTCTACCCCACCCATCCCAAATACATGAAGAAACCATGGGAGAGAATCTGCAAAAGGGAAAAAAAATAAATAAAAGTAGATTTGAACTCACAACATTTCAAATATTGAAGTCCTGAATATAAAATATTAATATTTTTCAATGTTTAAATAAATAAAGAGAATAAATTAAAAATATAAAGAAATTAAGTCTACCAAAAATGGGTCAAGTATATTTGGAAAGAACTGACCATTTTGTCTAGAAATATAAAAACACATAGTTATTAAAATTACAAACTCAGCACATGGGAGAAAATATTTGCAACCGAGGCACCTGAGTGGCTCAGTCGGTTAAGTGTCTGCCTTCAGCTTAAGTCACGATCCCAGGGTCCTGGGATCAGCCCTGTATCAGGCTCCCTGCTCAGTGGAGCATCTGCTTCTCCCTCTCCCTCTGTCCCTCCCCCTGCTCATGCTCTCTGTCTCTGTCTCTCAAATAAATAAAATCTTTAAAAAAATATTTACAACTTACATTACTTACAAATATCATCTATCTGAAAACTATGAATACCTCTTCAAATCAACAGGAGACAGGTCAACAACTCAATAGAAAGATGATCAAGAGAGCTCAACAGACTTTGCCAAAGGTGACATTCAAATGGCTAGTAAACACATGAAAGTCACGTGGAATGAAAATTATAACTTGAAGGCTATTTCACTACCCACCTAACTGTAATGACTAGTGTTGACTACAGAAATTCTCATTCCACCGATTGTGGAAGCGAGGTTGATATAATACTTTGGAAAAGAGTTTGGCATTATCTACCCTAATTGAAGAGGCTTATAATCTATGAATTCTACAACTAAGTGTGAACTAAAAAGAAATGTCTGCACATGCACTGAGAGACACAATGGAAATATTGATAGTGGCATTATTTGTAATATTTTTAAACTAAAAATAACACAAATTTACATCAGTGGAAGAATGTGGTTTGTTCACATGATGTCATGCTATACAGAAAATTAACAAATAATAGCTATATGCAGCAATAAAGGTGAATCTCACCAAAATAATGTCCAGTGAGAGAAGCCAAAAACAAAAAAATATATACACTGTATAATTCCCTTTATATAAAGTCAAGACAAATTCAGAATAATGGTTACCTTCAGGGAGGATATACCTTTGAAGAGGGTAGTGATTGGACAGAGGTAGATTTACAGTGAAGCCGCAGATGAGTACATTTCAGGCTCCTTGCTTGCATAAGCCCGTTTCAAGGTCCCAAGGAAATCTGAGCAATGTGTTCACATGATCATATGTTTTTGTAAAATGTTTGAAAGAAAAACACTGAACTGCAACTGTTTAAGACTGATGGCTCATTCTTGTCCAAATTCCCTTCTGTAACACTTCCCCTTTTATTGGCTGCCTTAAGAGAGGTAATAGGCATTCAAGGGATCTATCTAAACTGAAAGTGAATTAGTTATTCATTTAGTTTGACCCTAGTGGGATATATTTATTTGGTTAACAATCACTCTTGTGGATAGTTAAGTTCTTGCTCCCATTCCAGAGTAGGACTGGCTTCTAAGAATAATTCTACCGCTCACAGTGTTGATTCCTCAGCTTCATGACATAAAGGTATAGAGCCAGAGGGCACATGGCAATATAAGTGTATCCTACAGTGGTGGCACTGGAAATATTTGGGTAGTGGAAAAGAAACCAGGTAAAATGACCAGAGACAGAACCTGTCCAGGGAAATTCTTCCCATCATGATGTATAAAATTATAGGTAGAGAATTTATTTCTCAGTGATATACAGTCAAAATAGAAGTTATCTTGTGACAGGACTACACTAGATAATGCAACATAAACAACTATAAAATGCACCATAAATATGTTTTTCTTTTTCTGCTGGGAATTAAGAGAAATAGAATTTCTAAAATTTCTCAGATTTGGGAGACTGAATAAATTTCAGACAAAACTAAAAAGAAAAAAAAAACAACAACAAAGAAAATCCACCATTAGAAACATTGTGAAAAAAATAAGGAGAAATTAATAGCAGAAAGAAATTAAAGATCACTTACAAAGAACACTAACTAAACTCAGCTGAAATGCTCAAGACCAGCACAGGAAATAATAAGATAGTTAACATCTTCAAATTCAAAGAGAAATGTCTCTCAGTATCTTAGTGAAAAAAATGTTTCTCAACAAAACTATCTTTCAAGAACAATGAAAAAAATAAAGACTTGCATATAGAAATAGAGTTTCATGAAAAAAAATTCTTACACGTGATTTAAGAGGCAAGGAAAAGATTCTAAGAGGAAGGCTTGAGATATAGGGAGGAATGAGCAGAGAAACTGGTATCTGAATAAGCCTTACCTATAACGATTAAAAAAATAGTAAGATTGCACTAACACTAGATAAGAAATGCCTATGAGCCAGAAAGAAGCTCAAGGCAGTTAAAGCAGTCTCAGAAGAAGAGCAAAGATGTTGATTCACTTTAGAATTCCTTAAGTTTACGTTGCATGTTATAATTTCTAGGATACTAATTAAAAGAATACAGAGCAAATAAATCAACTCCTAAACAGAGAGAAAAGGATGAAGGGGAAAAAATTTAATTAAAAAAAAAAAACAGAAAAAAGAAAGATGGAAAAAATACAAAGCAGTAGAAATAAATTCAAGTATATCAATAATTACAATACATTTAAATAGACTGATTTCATAAATAAAAACTAAGAAAAATACCATATTGATTAGATTTAAAAATCATGCAACATACTATTTCTAGGAGACCCTCTGAAATTTAATGAACCAAAAGGATTGAAGGTAAAAGAACAAAATAAGTTATGCAAATATTTGCCAAAGAAAGCTGCCAATGTTCTATTATTAACAAAGTTTAAAGCTAAAAATGTGATTAAATAGATTTACCATATAATAAATGTTTTAATTAACAAGGAAGTTGGGGCGCCTGGGTGGCTCAGTTGGTTAAGCGACTGCCTTCGGCTCGGGTCATGATCCTGGAGTCCCGGGATCGAGTCCCACATCAGGCTCCTGGCTCGGCAGGAAGCCTGCTTCTCCCTTTCCCACTCCCCCTGCTTGTGTTCCCTCTCTCGCTGTCTCTCTCTCTCTCTGTCAAATAAATAAATAAAATCTTTAAAAAAAAAAAACAAGGAAGCTAAAATAGTTCTAAAATTCTATGCACTTAATAAAGTCACCAAGTAGAAAAGGCAAAAAAAAAAAAAAAAAAAGTGAGAGTGCCAGAAAGAGAAATGGAAAAATAACCAATGTAGGGGGAGCTTTTAACATATATCTCTTAGTAATTGATAGATAAATCAAACCAGAAAAAAAAAATGGAACATTTGAACAGCACAATTAACAAGCTTGATCTAATGAGATTATATAGAACTTTAAAACAGAAATTAAGGACTATACATTCTACTAAATTAAACACAGAAAGTAGATCATGTAATAAATCAATTACATGATCAGTTTTCAGTAAATTTCAAAGAATTGGTTTAGTGCAGAACTCATCCTCTGATCAGAATGTAATTAAGTTAGAAATCATTGTTGATAAAATAAAATGTTTTATAATTTCATTTAAGAATTTTTAAAACACATCTTAACCCATGAGCCAATGAAGAAATTATAACGAAAGTAATCCTATATCTAAAACTGACACATAATGCAAATACAACATGTAAAATTTGTTAAATACAAATGAAGAGAATTCAGAGAGAAATGTAGAGCCTAAATTTTTATGTTATAAAAGAAGAAAGGCTGATAACTAATGCATTAATTATACAACTCAAGGAATTAGATAAAAGAACAGAAAAAAACTAAAGAAAACAACAATAAAAAGGAAATGACAATAGGATCAGAAATAAACGAAGTATAAAACTAAGAGAAAAGAGGGCGCCTGGGTGGCTCAGATGGTTAAGCGTCTGCCTTCGGCTCAGGTCATGATCTCAGGGTCCTGGGATCGAGTCCCGCATCGGGCTTCCTGCTCCTTGGGAGCCTGCTTCTCCCTCTGCCTCTCTCTCTCTCTCTCTCTCATGAATAAATAAATAAAATTAAAAAAAAAAAAAAAAAAAAAAAAACTAAGAGAAAAGAGATGTTACAAAGCCATTATGAAAATTAAAATAGATATGCCCCTTTATGGAGACGGGGGAGGGAAGGGAAGGGGAGGGGAGGGAAGGGAAGAGGAGGGCAGGGGAGGGGAGCTGAGTTGTTCAAGAACAGGGGGAGGGTATAAGTCACAGAGGAAATATGCTGGATTTCAGAAATCTCTTCTGATTGGAAGTTAGAGACAAAAACATTTCATCTAGCAGCTACCAAGTACTGACTTCACAATGAGGCAACAGCTAGAGAAGGATGTCACAATAAAACTGGTCAGGCAAAAAAAAAAAAAAAAAAAAGGTGTTTGTTTATTTATTTATTTATTTTAAGATTTTATTTATTTATTTGACAGAAAGAGACACAGCAAGAGAGGCTACACAAGCAGGGGGAGTGGGAGAGGGAGAAGCAGGCTTCCCAAGGAGCAGAGAGCCCGATGTGGGGCTCGATCCCAGGATCCTGGGATCATGACCTGAGCCGAAGGCCGAAGCTTAACGACTGAGCCACCCAGGCGCCCAAAAAAAGGTGTTTATAAAAATTCTTTTTTTCTCTACCTTTCTCATGATGTTTCTTGTTTCTCTTGTTGTAAAAATATTTATAAAAAGTTCTTTGAGTCTTCTCTCCTGCCAGTTCACATTCCAGGCTCCTGATTACTGATAGTGCTCTCCAGGACTGACCTCGGAGTCATCCTGGGGTCACGGTTTTTGGAACATTCTTGGAAGATTCCCATAGTCCCCTCATGGTCACCTATTGATGATACGTGCTATCCAACAAAATCTCAGATCATTCATTGAACCTATCCACGACCATAGTAACTCTACAGACCTCAGTTTCCACTGATCCCAATCTTTGCATTATATAGGAGTTGATGTCAAAATAGAAAGATTATCTTGAAAAACGGGAGGCAATTGCTTGAAATAGTGTAAGGGGGAAACATACCTTTATAAAGATTCAAATTAGAGAAGTAAATGAAGCTGAAAAGTATTATTTTCTTCTTCTCTCATCTTCTGTATTAAAAGAGAGACAGACAAAAGATTAGTTTTTTTATTTGAGATTTGGGAGGTCAAATTGCTGAGCTTTTGCGATAATACATAGGCAAAATACATCAGAGACAAATGATCAAATATCATACTAAGGGATTTATAAATCTGTATATATACATATATATGAATATACACACAAACACACATACACCTCAAAGAAAAATATATAAATAAGTAATTTGTAATAGAAACACAGATGGGCACTAAACATGAAAAATCCCATTTTTAACAGTAACTGAAGAAATGCAAACTAAAATGGAATATCATTCTCGAGGATCACATTTGATTAATATAAATATCCAATATTATCCAGACACTATTTGATAGTTGCAGTTTGCCATATAGAGTATCTTTTAAATTTTCTATTTAAATGCAACTTAATTAACATATATTGTATTATTAGTTTCAGAATAGAATTCAGTGTTTCATCAGTGGCATATATTTTTTAAAGTTTCTGTGATTAAAATAAATAATACAATTGAATTACATGATTTAACACTTTTAGTTTATCAAAACACTTTGAAACTAGGCTCATATCCAACTGCTTACTCAACACCTGAAACTCAACATATCCAAAACTAAATTCATCTTTCCACCAAACCTCCTCCACCCACCACTTTCCCCATCTCAGTGATGGATACTCTATCTTCCCAGTTGCTCGGGTAAAAACCTTGGCATCATTCTTTATTTTACTCCCATATCTAATATGAAAATACATTCTGCTGGCTCTACCTTCAAAATCTATCTGGAGGCTACAATTTTTCATCATCCCCACTGCTGGTTGAGGGTTCCAAGCCATCGTTGTTTTTTGTTAGAGTTATTGTTTGAGCCTCTTACCTGATCTCCCTGTTTCTACTCTCACACCTCTCTACAGGACACTACCAACAGAGCAGCCAGAGAGAAACTCTTAAAATGTAAGGTCAAATCATTCCTCTACTCAAAACCCTGTCTCCCCATTTCACTCAAATGAAAAGGCAAAGTCCTCATAATTGCTTCTGCATCAGTCAGTATAAGTAACGGTTGTTTCCTGCTTACGCAAAACAACAATAACAACAACAAAGAAACTGTGATGGCTCAACACAATGTCACCGTGTGATGCAGGATGAGTGGCTCCTACATATCTCTCCTCCCAAGGGAGACTCAGGAATCTAAACTCCCTACATTCCTTTCACCTATGGTTCTGCTGTTCCCTAAGGCCATCTTAGAGTGCTCTGCCTGATCTCCTCCATCGAAATGACAAACAATGAGAGAGAGAGAGAAGACAGACAGAGAGAAAACAGAGAAAGAGGAGACAGACAAGTAGAAAAAGGAAGTAAGAGAGAACTAGTCAGAAATTGGACTGCAGGGGTTAGGGGTCGCCTTTACAAGAGCATCAGTCACTTCTGCCCACATTCTACTGGCAAGAGTTCATTTTACATCCCCTCCCAGACTATAGGGAAGAAGAATCTAGCTGTGTATCCAGGAGGAAATGATGTGGCACTAGCTCTTTCCCCTGCCTGGATCACTCTTCCTTAAAATATCAGTGATGAAATTTTTCATCTTCTTCAAGTGTTTGTCCAAATACCACTTTCTTACTGAGAGCTTTCAGACCAAACTATCCAACTGATAGCTGCAGTCCCTAATTCCAATCACCTTTCCCCTACTTTACTTTTAGTATTTTCCTCATATAATTTACTTATTTATTATGGTTATAGCTTATTATCTCTCCCCTTTCTGCTACATGTAGAACATTGACATATCTTTTATTTCTAGAATAGTGCTTGGCACAAAACAGGTACTCAGTAAATAGTTTGCAATCAAAATTATAAAATGGTTGTGATTCTATGGCTATTATCTTTTATTTTATTTTTTTTTACTTTTGACCAAAACTGTTTTTATTATGTTCAGTTAGCCACTGTATAGATCATTAGTTTTTGATGTAGTGTTCAGTGATTCATTAGTTGCGTATAACACCCAGTTCTCAGCACAACACGTGCCCTCCTAAGTACCCATCACCTTGTTACCCCATCCCCCTCACCCCCTCCCGTTTGAAACCCTCAGTTTGTTTCCCGGGGTCCACAGTCTCTCATGGTTCATCTCCCCTTCAGATTTCCTTCCCCCAGATGGTCCTCCGTGCTATTGCTTATGTTCCACATATGAGTGAAACCATATGATAATTGTCTTTCTCTGCTTGACTTACTTCACTTAGCTTAATCCCCTCCAGTTCCATCCGTGTCGATGCAAATGGTGGGTATTCATCCTTTCTGAAGGCTGGATAATATTCCATTGTATATATGTACCACATCTTCTTTATCCATTCTTCTGTTGAAGGGCACCTTGGATCCTTCCAGTTTGGCTATTGTAGACACTGCAGTTATGAACATCGGGGTGCATGTGCCCCTTCTTTTCACTACATCTGTATCTGTGGGGAAATACCTAGTAGTGCAATTGCTGGGTCGTAGAGTAGCTCTATTTTTAACTTCTCGAGGAACCTCCATACTGTTTTCCAAAGTGGCTGTACCAGCTTGCATTCCCACCAACAGTGTAAGAGGGTTCCCCTTTCTCCACATCCTTGCCAACATTTGTTGTTTCCTATTTTGTTAATTGTTGCCATTCTAACTGGTGTGAGGTGATGTCTCATGGTGGTTTTGACTTGTATTTCCCTGCTGGCCAGTGATGTTGAGCATTGTTTCACGTGTCTGTTAGCCATTGGTATGTCTTCTTTGGAGAAATGTCTGTTCATGTTTTCTGCCCATTTTTTTTTACTGTGTTATTTGTTTTTGGAGTGTTGAGTTTGAGTTCTTTATAGATCTTGGATATCAGCCCTTTATCTGTACTGTCATTTGCAAATATCTTCTCCCATTCCATGGGTTGCCTCTTAGTTTTGTTGACTGTTTCCTTTGCTGTGCAGAAGCTTTTTATCTTGATGAAGTCCCAAAAGTTCATTTTTGCCTTTGTTTCCCTTGCCTTTGGAGACGTGTCTTGAAAGAAGTTGCTGTGGCTGATGTCGAAGAGGTTACTGCCTATGTTCTCCTCTCGGATTTTGATGGATTCCTGTCTCACATTGAGGTCTTTCATCCATTTTAGTTTTAAGCTCCTTATATCAGGAGCTTTTCAACTTGATTAGTTAAGATTTTATATATTTTTTCATACAGCAAACAAATTCTTTTACTTATAATGTTCTCATTTTTATGATTTCTGGTTATTCATTTCTGATTTTGTGCTTATTAAAATTGCCATATTTTCTCATTTTAAATTTTTCTTCTAAATTTTGACTTCAATATTTAATTAGTAGTCATTTATTTTCATGCTTGTATGATTCCTTCATATATTACTTCTTCCAAATCCCCATTATGCTATCAATAATATTATCTGGCATTTTAGGTCCAGTTGATTATTGTTGCTATTTTTCAGTGTATTTCATATTTTTTAGTATCCTCATGACTTTTGCATTTTGTACATATTTATAATTATTTAAACTTCACTTTATTTTTTTGTTTCAATTTTCACTAATGTTTTTATAAAAAGATATATTTATTCATGCAAAAGAATACCAATATAGCTGATAGAGAAATTATAGACCACAAATTTTCCCTTAAAAATACAAATGTTTTTCCATTATCTCCATGTATTTAATGTGTTAAGTTTGGAGGTTCTCCTGGTTTCACTTTCTTTAAAGCTGATAGTTTATCTTCTGACCAAATGCTATAGAATTTTTTTCTCTGATTTCCAAATTCAAATATTTCATTAGCTTATGTCTTGATGTTAGTCGCTTTTCATTAATATTTCCCTTGTTCCGGGGGAGACTTATCAATGTGTAGATTCAAGTCTATCTTTAGCCAAGAAAGTGTTCTTCCTTTTTCTTTGACTACTGTTTATTGTCTTTTTTATTTTTTATGAGCAACAATCTGTTTTCAAATTCTGCTTTTAGTTCTTCATCTTTTTTAATCCCCAACTACCAGACCTTCCATGGAAATTTAAATTGCCTTCATTAGATTGACTTCAGACTATAATCTTTGTAGCTTATAAGGCAAATTTTAATTATGTTATTGCATACTTAACTTTCTTAGCTCACCCAGCTAATTCCCTTTCTATTTCTACCTGTTTCTAGGCTGGTTCTCATTTCTTCTCCATTTATTTTATTAGCTTATTGCCTTGCATTACTTTTCAAATTATCTTATTAGCATAAAGCTGTCAAATAAGTTTCCCATCTGACTTCTGGGTCTGTAGTTAGCTGGGGTTCATGGGTCCTTGGATGCAGGTCCTTTTAAATGCCTTACATTTCACAGGTGCAAGTGAGTCCAAGTGGAATGTTTCTTTCTCTCCCAAGAGTACTCTCAGAATTTTCCAGAATTCTCAATGCTAACCTACTTCACCAAAAGGGAAAATTTCAAATTTGGCTTTTAGAGATCCCATCAATCTACACCATATCAAGCATAAATTCCTGAAATTTTATGGCAAATTTACAGCATTTTTTCCTAGTTGCCAGCGTTAATTCTGGGTTTCTCTATTATTTTGCCATTGCCACCAGAATGCAAGAGGTGAAGCAAGAAGTTAGTGTTCAGGTAATCATTTTATCTGAAAGGCCTTCAAATAGATTTTCAATTAAATGTTTTAAGAAGCAGCAAAGAGTAAAGTTAACTTTATAGGGATTTCATGTCACTGACGTTGGCCTATTTTTCTTATTATTATAACTCTAGCTTCAAAAAAGACCAAGTCACCAAGGATTTGTTATTTTTAGGGGTATCAGCCCTCTCTTGGCAGAAGTTCTCCCTCAGAAAATTTGGGAAATCAGCCCATCTAAACAAGCTCAGTGTCTCCCATTTGTCATGATGATAATAATAAATATTTGCTTGGCTCATTCTTAATAGTTGACAAGCAAGTCTCCTTGTTTTTACTGGTAACAAGTAACCTCAAAGTCAAGCACAATTGTTGCCTGCAGAATCTTCTCTCATAGGCTCACTTACTTCTGTTAGACACTTTTCAGAGCTAAGTCCCTTCTGACGGTGTCTGCTCCTGCACTCTGCACCCGGCAGGAACACTCCACTCAGGCTGCTTACACTGCTGTCCTGGAGGCTGATCCTACAACCGACATCCATAGCTCTCTCCTGGAGACTTAAGATCATCTTAAACCTTTACTTGATTAATTAGCTGTTTTTCCTTCTATTCAAACATTTCCCAAGAGAATCCAGAGAAGCTGCTCCTGCCTGAGGGAAGTTCAAATTTCCGTTGTGTCAATCATCTTCAGAGCCAAAGGATGCAAAAGGGCAACTGTAAACTCCTCACCGTTAGGTGGCTTTTCCATCTGTGTCGCTTCAGAATCTAGTCAAACGAATGTCAGACTCTTTCCAAGTGCTCAGTAAATATCTAGAGTCCACACAATCACACTGGCTTTCTTGTCACTAACTCTGTGTAAGACATAGTTAATTCCATTCTTCTTTAAAGTTCTAGGCTTTTAGGGACTTTAAATATTGCTTAAGAGAGGTCAGAATGTCTTCCTGTGTAAGATCTAAACTTAATTCTCCAAAACCCAAGCCATTTTGATTTTTATTCACTTTATTGAAATTTAATAGAAAAAAAAGGGGGTAACTTTGGCTTGAATCTAATTATCATTAACTATAAAAAGAAAGGTCAAGAGCTTATTAAATCCTTTCTACCAACCTACATACAACTGTTTAAAAAGACTAATATTAGAATAATTTTCATTGTGATATAAACTGAATATATTTATACTCATGCAAATAAACTGCCTCAGCTACTAAAGATATTTTTTTGCCACTAAAGATATTTTTAATTCCAATAGAACATGATAATATTTATGATGTTTGGATGGTAGAAAAAAAGTCATTGTATCATATTACATCTACACAGCATCTATTTTTAGACAGTTTCAAATGTAAAATTGGATCAGAGTGAAGATAATAGGTTATTAATAAATGTGGCATTCTTGAATAGGAATATATAAATAGGTGTACTGATATAAGTAGACTCATAGTACGAGCTGTTACTTTAGTTTTTCACATTAGTTCCTTAATACGTCATGCCAGGATGTTATCTGTCAGCATCAAATCTTTCATGAAAATTATAATCTTATAATCTTAAAAAATTCTTATCTTATTTTACACTTTTATTTATATATTACCAATCCTGTGCAAGATAGGAAAGATACTGTAGATTGAGTCAATATATCAGTGATGTGCTAATAAATGTTTTAAAAAACAGAGTTCTGGGGCACCAGGGTGGCTCAGATGGTTAAGCGTCTGCCTTCAGCTCAGGTCAGGATCCCAGTGTCCTGGGATCAAGCCCCTCATCAGGCTCCCTGCTCAGCGGGAAGCCTGCTTCTCCCTCTTCTTCTACTGCTCCCCCTGCTTGTGCTTTCTCGCTCTCTGTCAAATAAATAAATAAAATATTAAACAAAATAATAAAAATAAAAAACCAGAGTTCTGAGAATGGTGGGGAAGGAAGCTCTCCTACCTACTGTTTGCTAATGTTTGTGGTGGAATTATGCCATGATCCATCTTTCAGCTAGGGTTCTGGCTGCAAATTAGATGTCACCAAATAGATGGATTTGCACAAATTTTAGAATGAGAAAAGTGAACCAGAGGCAATTTCCTCTGCTGGAAAGCAAAGTCATAAGGATGTGAGATGTTCCTGCAAATCAGAGCACTGTCCCCTCTCTAGGTTGCTCAGTGCCCTGAGTCTACTGCAGCAAGTGCAGCTCTCTCCTCCCTGGATACCAGCTCCCTTGCGGTGTTCTTAAATATGACAATGCCCAGAGCAATCTTAGAGGAAGTATGGGAAGATTCTGATGAGTCAATCTTGTGATGCTCTGGGAGTTTTTCCTGAACCTAGAGCCAGCTTAGGGCCCACTCCTTCAACCCTGCCATACATCATAGGAGTCTTTAATTCCCTACACTAAATCCTTGATGTTTAAAATTTGCCGCACAAACTGGATTTTTTTGTTTTTTCCCCATTTACAGCTTGCAATTTCATAACTCTGCATATCTGGCCATATCCTCTCCTCAATTCTTCAGATATCAGCTTAAATATTAATTTATGAAATGTTCTTAGACACAGGCTTTCTTTCTTTTCCCAGAAGTCCTATAACTCCTTGTCTCTTCATTCTTATGGCACAGGATCCTGGCTAGAATTGTGCTTGTTTTAGGATTTAGACAAGTTCAGGAGAGATGAGGTGGGCACAAATCATCTATCTGCATAAAGACAATTAACTGTGGGGAAGACTTTAAGGGAATTAAGAGTAGGCACACAAGATTGAGCCAATAACACCCTCCTTAGTAGAGGATCTGAGTGATTTTGAGTGATTTCTTCTCTATTTCCTGAGGACTTACGTCTCAATCCCAGGGAGAGTGGGAGCTACCATCAAGCAAACAACAAAACAAAACAAAACAAACCCTACTAAAATTCTGAATATTATTGGTATACACACCATAAAGGTAGAAAGAAAGACCGTTCTATAGTTTAGATCACATACCATAATTATAGAGCCTAAGGACCATCAGTGCTCCTGGCATGTGAAGGGTGCTCACACAGTTCACAGAACAGCTTCAGCTGGGACATTTTGGGGGCACTAAATTTTCAGTAGTGGTTAAACAGCATTATTTGGCAGACCCAGGAAAACCCGCTGGTATCAACAGCTTTGCCGCTTTGGGAGGTGGAGGACAGAGTAAAGTCATCTCCGTGCAGAAAATGAGTCTGGTATCTTTGATTATGAAAAGAGGCAACAAGGTACACACACACACACACACACACACACACACAAAGCTTTTGATGGCATTCAGTAACTCAGGTAAGTTGTCTACCAGCTTTTTTTGAGCATGTATAACCAAATCAGAAGAAAAAGAATAAATGGACAAAGAAAAAATGGCAGGTGGCTGTTAAAGCTAGAATACCCTACTCTAAAAACGTAAAGCACCACCTGAGAAATCCTAGAAACAGCCAGGGAAAATAGTTTTAATGATGGAGAATATAGTCAAAGGAATAATGTTTGTTATTTTAGTATATCTGCTGCTGAAGCAAGCACAAGAATAATGTTTGTTATTAAAGATATGATCCTACATTTATTTCCAGGCTTATGTGGCCTGGCATTAAGATTGGACAACTAAGGGCACTTGGATGGTTCAGTCAGTTGAGCGCCCAACTCTTGATTTTGGCTCAGGTCCTGATCTCAAGGTTGTCAGATCGAGCCCCACCTTGGGCTCCATGCTGGGCATGAAGCCTGCCTGAGATTCTCTCTCTCTCTCTCTCCTCCCCCCTCTCCCTCTGCTCACACTCTCTCTAAAAAAAAAAAAAAAAAAAAGATTGTTCAAGTAATGGGTGGAATGCAGTGATATGTATATATGTTATCTTCCCATCTGATCTAGCCTATAAATTTCCTAAGGATCGGTTATGAATACCAGGCAATCCCTAGCACAGTGCCTGATACATAACAGGTGAGCAAGATATGTGTTAAATGAACAAATGTCTTTTCTTCTCTACCAAACACTCTGCACGTGTGCAAACCCTGCCAATACTATAAACCATGTTAATTCAAATTCTACTAATGTAGAAATTGCAATAATAAGCTTTCATAAAATTTTGTCCTGAAAAAAACTAAAGCACTTTCAAATTTATATTATTTCTAATCACAAAACTTTTCTCAGGCAGCAAAAGTAGCAATAGTTAATTTTATATTACAAATAATAATTTGGTATCAATAATTTAAATTATTTTTGTCAACTTATATAGTTATTTCCCTCCTGGAATAGAAGTAGAGAAAAAATTAACTTGACATAAATTTTATGTTAATTTCTCTAAAATATGCTATATTCTTTTTTTTTTTTTAAGATTTTTATTTACTTATTTGAGAGAGAGCACATGAGAGGGGGGAGGGTCAGAGGGAGAAGCAGACTCCCTGCCGAGCAGGGAGCCTGATGCGGGACTCGATCCCGGGTCTCTAGGATCATGACCTGAGCTGAAGGCAGTCGCTTAACCAACTGAGCCACCCAGGCACCCATAAAATATGCTATATTCTTAGATGTCCACAATAAGTCTGATTTATATTTTTTTTTAAGATTTTTTTTATTTGCGGGGCACCAGGGTGGCACAGTTGGTTGAGCATCTGACTCTTGGTTTTAGGTCATGATCTCAGCTCATGAGATCAAGCCCCGAGTTGGCCTCCATGCTCAGCAGGGAGTCTGCTTGGGATTCTCTCTCTCCCTCTCATTCTGCCCCTCCCCCCCCACTTGCACGCGCTCTCTCTCTCTCTCTAATAAATCAATCTTTTATTATTTTTTTTATTGTTAAGTAATCTCTACCCCCAACGTGGGGCTCAGACTCACAACCCTGTGATCAAGAGTCACTTGCTCCATAGACTGAGCCAACCAGGTGCCCCAATTATACTTTCTTTTGAAAATTATTTAGATGGGTCAAAATGATTTTAAAATACATATGCATGGATATAGCAGACGGTCTTTCTTTTCCTTTGGTCAGGTAATTAGAGTTCCCTTTTGGAAAATAAAAAGCAAGTAAATACATTGGCAATTCCAATGAGTGTCTTTAAATATTAGCTCTGCTGATTTCAAAAGAAGCCAATTGGTGCCATATTATGCCTTTATTCTCTCAAGAGAGAGCAATCTTGTCTACCTTGAAGACCACCTAATGTTTTACAACCACAATTTCTAAAGAAAAACATGACAAAAATATGGCCTAAGGCAGTACTACTATATGGACAAATGTTTTAAACCACAAAGAAAATCCTATACTTGACCAAATTTGCATGCTTTTTATATTTGCCCTTAACAGTAACCATTTAATACTCTGGGAAAATGTATATGCACATATCAACAAACTTCCCCATAAAATCATATCCTGAGAAGTTCTAAAAAATAATATTCTCCAAAGAGGGAGTTCTGATGAGGGTTGAGTCAGAGTGACAGAAAAATCTGCTAATCTCCTATCAGGCAGAAAGCTAAATAACAGTGCTATTAGAGACTTTGATGATTTTGGAGGCAAATTTAATAATGATATAAATCAAATGTTAAAATAATCCTCTAAGGAAACTTACTTCATTTGGGAGAAAAATAAAGTTTCACCAGTAACCATAGTGAGTTGATATTATTGCAGTTGTTTTCATAAGTTGTTGCCATGACTTTTTTTGACTTTGGGGCTAGATTTTACTTCAAATACAACAGATGGCAGCGATTACACTTCTGTAACTTTTTTTCTTGAATAACTAAACAGAGCACAATAAAATAAACAGGCTTATACACTAGAGAGTTTTGTCTTGTTTCACTTTTATTAAAACTAAAAGTGAACAAAGTAACTCACACCAAATATAAAATGAGACCTCCAAGTATCCCAAACTTTACTCACAAATTTTAAAATATTAAAATATTCCATTTTTTACCTTACTCGTGGTTTCAAGAGGACTAAAATAAAATGGAACAAAAATAATATAAGGAAGAAAGATACAATGCTGACAGCTCAAATCCCAAGCAAATGTTAAAAGCCTAGGAGAAAGTTCCTCTGTATCTGTCTCTCTCACTTGCTACAAAATTTGAGAAACCAGACTTGAATTAATATTATCTGGGGGGAAAAAAATCTTATAACGGGATTTTTATTCAAACATTTTCTTTTTTTTTTTTAAAGGTTTTATTTATTTATTTGACAGAGAGAGACACAGCGAGAGAGGGAACACAAGCAGGGGGAGTGGGGGAGGGAGAAGCAGGCTTCCTGCCGAGCAGGGAGCCTGATGCGGGGCTCAATCCCAGGACCCTGAGATCATGACCTGAGCCAAAGGCAGACGCTTAACCGACTGAGCCACCCAGACGCCCCTATTCAAATATTTTCAAATTTATTTCTTAGTATTACATGATATTTCCCCATACTCTGACTTTATTTTCTCATGACCGCTCCAAAAAAGGATTTGGATAATTTTCAAAACTCAAACTAAAGTATACAGATAAAGCCAAATTATGATTACTGTTCACAGAGCACATTTTAAGTTAAGTTAACCCCATAAGGATTATTTAATGAAAATGGCACAGTTGGTGGGAGATACGCTCTAATGAACAGAACACTTAATTAGATGTCAGGGACCAGAGTTCCATTCCCAGATATTTAAAATGATGATGTATGTCCTTGAGTATGTCACTTAACTTTCTTTATTTTTCCCATTCTGGTAAATAAAGACAATAAATTCTCTGACAAGATAGAATTGGTAAATCATGCTCAAATGTTGACATATTATAATTAGTTAGGAACTTTTAATGCATCATAATAATATCAATTTTAGAACTATTAGTCATCATGATTTCATTGGCATAGATAAGAGTCCTTCCTAAATAGTGTGTGGAATGGCTTCTAAAGTGCCAAATTGCCTTTTTAATGATCTCATCGTGATTTCATTCTTTGGTTAACAGCTTGAGAATTTGGTGTAATAAAGTGTTCTGATTGAGCAATACCCAAAGTATTTGCCTATAAAATTTTTATTTTAAAAACAAACCCTGCAAAACTTCAGCAAAATGACTAGTTAAGGAAGACCAGCCAAACAAATCTTAGTAGTGGTTGACGATGTAATCCTTCTAATCATTACCGATACTACAAAATCAATTAATTAGTAGGCATTGCAGATTGGAGGCCACCAATCTCAGGACAAATAGACTGAAGTTTCATATTCACAACATGTTTCCTGACTATAAGACTAGTACATATTCTTTAAATTCAGAAAAACAGAAACAGTAAAACAAAGAAAACAATAAGTATATAGAATGCTCAGAAACAAACTAAGTTACATTTTTACTATACAACCTTTCAGGGTTGTTTTGCCAGTTTGTTTATTTCTTTCCCCCTATGCATATTCAAAAAGTCCTGTACTTACTTATGTTTGCTTTCCTGGAAATGCATCTAAATGTTAGCAGCCTAAAATAATCAGATTTTAAATTCTACATGCAAATGGACCAGGTTATATTCACAAAGAATTTAATTCACACATGCACACATGCACACCACACAATTATGATGTCTACTTATTACGGTTCACACGGGCTCAGGCTTATCTGCCTGGCAGATGAGAACAACACAAGCACACAGAGACCTCCAACAAGAAGACCCTACTGGCCATGTCTTCTTGCCCAGAGCTGGTTTCATCCTCTTCTCAATTCTTAGGCACAGGACAGAAGCAGAATCACCTCAGCCCCTCCCAGCCTGGATAAGCTGAGCGCCTGGATGATGCTGAGGAGAAGGGGCTGTTCTTCTCTTGCACACACTCTGACCTAATGGGTCTCAGCCATTCCTGCTGACTATGACCACCTATCTGAGGGGCCCAACATGACTGCCTGGACACACACACACCACCACCACCACCACCACCACCTGCCACTCAGCTTACCCCCACCTTGCCCTGTATCTGCCACTCAGGAGGTGAGTACAATAGAAGCAAAGCTTGAGCTACCTTTCTGTGGATAGTCCTGGGCTTCATGGAGATCCCTCCACAAACTAGACGGTAGCGTCAGAAGAGCGGGGCAGCCTGGCAGTCTGGGTAGGGGCTTCGCCTATAAGGCATGGGGCCATCAAGACTACAGACCAGCTGAGACACAGACAAGGATGTGGCAACCTGCCCTTGTCTGCTGCTCTACCTTGTGAGACCACAAAAGCATTCTGCAGAAGATTGACTCTATACAAAACGATACATGTACATTAATCATAGAAACGTGTAAGCTGTAGAAATTCCACATGATAGGTTTGTATACTGATGTAGTTTACTCACACACATCTTATACATATGTGTATATACGTTTGTTTGTAACTTTGGGCGATGTGAGCTTATTTATTAATACTTGTTACCCCATGTTGCTCATTGCATTGTTTTAAGTTACTCTCACTTACGTTGAGAATTTTATCTTTGAAGTGTCATGGTATCCAGGGCAAATTTTATTCCTACAGGTGAAAATAAACAGCACATTAAAAGAGAGAGAGCTATTGAGGAATGGTGAAAGTACCCACTTAAATATCCCTCACATAACATCCTCATACGTTGTGGGGTGGAATCATTCCAAAACTATTTTCAGAAGGATTGCAGAGGAATACTTGGGTGGGATTTGGAATGAGGACCTCCCAGGGTGAGTTCAGGATCTTTCTAGTCTTATTCAGCAGGAGATCCTGGAAATGACACTTAGCTTCTCCTTACCTCACTTTTCCTAGGATTTGTTTATGCATTAAATCAATCTTTAACCCATTCCTTCCTCAATACGTTTAACACACATGTGGGAGTAGAAGTCATGGGTGAAGACAAAATAGGCCAAAGGGAAAAATGAGAGAGAACAGGGTAGAGAACAATGGAGGAAAAGAAGCCCACAAATGATCTCTGAGGTGGAGGAAGAACGGGTTTCAGGAAGAGAGAGGTGATCGTGGTCAGATGTCTCAGAGAAGTCAAGAAAGAAAAGCATACAGAAAGTTGTTGTCATTTTAGTTCAGTGAAGAGAGTAGGGGATGGGATCCTGCAGTCTTCTCCTCAGAGTCTTGACAGTGAAGGAAAGAGGGCGTGTGGCATCTACCAGCCAACTGACATCCATACTTCTCTCACGGAGATTGGAAGAAGATCTGGGATCTTCACTTAATTCATTAGTAATTTCCTCCGTATTCAAAGTGTCCCCAACAGAATTCATAGAACCTGCCCCTACCTCTGTGAAGCTCCATTGTAAGCAATTGTGTCAATCCCACCCAGAGCTTTAAGTTCATAAATGGACGACAGTAAACTCCTCGAAGGTATGTGACTTATTTGTCTCTGTAACTCCATAAACTGTTGTAGCGCCAGACTCTGGGTGTTTAATAAATATTTAGAGCTCAACATGATCATAGATGCTCTACGTCAGTAACTGTGCCAAGAAAAGCTCAAGGACAGATTTGGGTTTTTCCATGGGGGTGGGGGAGTGCGGCAGAGGGGTTGTTTGCTTAGTTTTTATTTTAGGCAGATAGAAATTTCATTTGCTTATATACAGAGCCAAATAAAGCCACAGAGCGAAACATATAGAAGAAAATGGGAGATTAGCGATGGACTAAAGATTAGCAAGGAGGTGACAGGGGAGGGGAGCTGGGATACATGTAAAAGGACAGTATTTTCCACTGAACTGAAGAGGGTGTGATGGAGATAAGGATATGTGCAGATGCAGATAAATGTCTATGGGACTGGGAATGGAAAGAGTGGAGGAGTGTGATCGGATGGGATTTGAAAGAGTTTGAGTCTACAAAGCAAGTAAGTTATCTGCTGAGTGTGAGGAGAGGAAATGGTAGAGTCTGGCTCTAGTAGAGCTGTGATGGTTTGGAGTAGCTGTTGGGGGCGACAGGCTGTCAGAGATAAGTACATGAAAGTACTTGCTCCATTATGAAGACAGGCACAAAACTGAGGTTCCTAATGCTACACACATAAATGTGGTCATACAACAGCATGTAAATGCAAGTGCAATGAGAAACCAAGTTTATTAATTTAAATATATGAAGACTTCTAAATTCCCTAAGTAAGAAAAAAGCTAAAATAATAAGTTGGTAAAATCCATGAGCATACAAATCACAAAAGGGAAAATAAAAAGGAAACATACTGGAGGAAATTCTTCAACTACATCAGCCATCAAGTCAGTGAACAATGTCACCAGCTCTGCCTCTCAAATCAGCAAGTTGTGTTCTTCTATAAAAATTACCCCATGCATAATACATGTTCATCTAATAAAAGAAAGATTAAAAATAAAACTGCCCCATAGAAAAAAGTGATGTAAACTCCCTTGAAATTCAAACATGCAGAGATATTCACTATTTTGCCTTATCTGCTTTCAGATTTTTTCCTATGCACATACATGTATAAAAGTGAGAATTACATAGAAATTTAGAAATCCATTGAAGTATCACTTGCTTCTTTCACTGAGTACACCATGAATATCTTTTCATGCTGATAAATATCACACAATTATTGTTCATGTACATCCCAATGTAACAACACAATGCATTTAAGGAGACCTCTTTTGGATATATTCACTGTTTATAATTGTTACAGTTTGTTCCTATTACAAAGAATTCTTCAAGGAATAGTTTTTTACATAACATCTTGGTACATCTAATTATTTTCCTAAGGGAAAAAATTTTTTAAGTGAAATTTCTGAGTCAAATTCAGCCAATTCAAGCCTTTGAAACAAGTGTCCTCCAGAAAAGTTAAGCCAAGTTTTGTTTCTAAGAGCAGTGTGGTGGAGTTTGTCTCCTGAACCCATGCCAACATTTGGTATCACCCATTAATCTTTGCCAAGCTAATACACAAAATATCCTGTGACTTACCTGCATTTTTTTAAAATACAAGTGAGAAGGTAATTTTTTAAAAACTGTCTTTAATGGTCATGTATATTTCTTGTTTTCTAAATTCCTTATGAATCTGATTTGTCTATACATGGTAAATATTTTTTTAAAGATTTTATTTATTTGTCAGAGAGAGAGAAAGCATGCACAAGCAGGGGGAGCTGCAGGCAGAGGGAGAAGCAGGCTCCCTGCTGAGCAAGGAGCCTGATGCTGGACTCAATCCCAGGACACTGGGATCATGACGTGGTAAATATTTTTAATAGTGACACTTAATGCTAGCATCATCTACTATTGGTAAAGCTCCAAGTTCATTGATTCTTTCCTTAGCTGTGTCTCATATGCTATTAACCCACTCATCAAATTTTTTATTTTTTAAATGTTCTCTGAATTTTTTAAATTTCTGCTGGTCATTTTATAATGTTTTTTATGATTTTCTATCGTATCTTTTATTTCTTCAAATATTTCATACGTAGTCATTTTAGATTATTAGCCCTTGAGAATCTAATTGATATTTTTGCTAATTGATACTTTCAGTATTGGTAGTTTGTTTTATTTTGTATTTGGTGACATTTGAATATGAACCCCTCTTGATTAAAGAAGCTACAAAAGCATTGCAAAGAGTTTGGATTCAGGAAAGAGAGAGAGATAAACGACCATTTTGTAATATTCCCTAAGAATAATGTCACTATCTTTTGTTAGAAATTTTCTTAGACCTGAAAAACTTATTTGAGAAGACACTCACAGTTCTATCTTTGTTTCAACTGAAGAATCACCTTCAGCAGATACGTGAGCTATTGATGCTTGCGCCCCAAGAGACAATGAGATTTTGTACTGCTGCCATGTGTTTCTCAAGACACTGCCTTCCCTCCATTTTCAAATTCTATAATTTTGCCTTTTTTTGATATAAATTTCTCTATAAATTTCTATAAACTTCTCCAGTATGTTTCCTCCACACAAAGGCAATACCTGCATGTTGACCTATAATAATTTCTTTAGTATATTTCTTGAGTCTTGTGAACATGCCATATGAATTCAGATTTCATGCCTCCAAATTTTTCCCCCTGACTCTGAACTGAGCCTGGAAAGGTTGGAAAATCATCTGTTTTGGGATTTCAATAGCAAGAGATAAGATTGAAAAAAGCTTTGAGAAAAAAAAAAGTCTTAACCAATTAATCTTTAAGTCTGTGGCAACAATCATATTACAAGTGTGACTTCCCTACCCAAATACATTGTTTAAGACCGTCTCAAGCAAGCACCCAGTAAGTTGAGAGGTAGAGTGGTAAGGAAACAAAGAAATAAATCAGTTTGAAAATCATGTATAGAAAAGAACTTCAAGTATGATGATTGCCAAGTGGAAATGGCCGTTCAGAAGAGTTCAAAAGTTCAAAAGAGTTCAGAAGCCCACTAAAGTTTTTAGAAAAATGTATTATCTAAACAACCAAGAGTCCAAATGAAAAAATAATAACAACTTGATTGATCCAGACTTAAGGGTTCCCACAGGCCCCTACACATTCCCTAGTAAGAGGCGGGTTTTAAATGGATAGAGCCTTCAACAGCCATTTCAGATATGGCCAAGGAGAAAATGGATAAGGAAAATCCTCTCAGAGGGCAAAGTAGAGAGGCTCAATGATACCAGATAAGACATTCCTTCCTAGAGAACAAAACAGAAGGCCAACCAAGAGCTTTCCCCACCAAAGTGGAGGGGAAAGGCTTTACAGTGCTTTGTTGCTCAGGATCCCAGGATGGCCATGGACCCATGACTTCTAAGGGTCTTCTTCCTTCCCTTTTCCCCAATAAGAATGTTACTGAATTTATCCTATCCTGATCAATACTGTATATAAGGGATGAGGGTTGAGGGAGGGAGGGATGATTCATTATTTTAGTTTGTTGATTAAAGGACCAAGAGGAGGGGCAACTGGGTGGCTCAGCCGATTAAGCTCAGGTCATGATCTCATGGGTCCTGGGATGGAGTCCCAAGACAGGTTCCATGCTTAGTGAAGAATCTGTTTGAGATTCTCTCCTTCTACCCCTTCCCCTACTTTCTCTCTCTCTAAAATAAATAAGTCTTAAAGAAAAGAAAAAGGAAAAAAGTAAAGGACCAAGAGGAGGTGTATTTGAGCTTGATGGAGAGGACAACAGAGCCCTGAGATCCTGAGCTTTGAGGTGGATGACTGCTTGAGTTTTCTGTTGTCTCCCTTGAGAGGTGGAAGCGCAGAGGTAGAAGCCACCTGATCTTCTATGTCCAGAAGACAGACAATGGCAGGCAAGTGTACACCCACCCACATGTTGTTATATATTTCCCAGTCCCTCTTCAGAAATGCATTTATTCAAAAAGTTTTATCACCTCTTGAGAGAAAAGCAATTCTATGCATATGTGGATGGAATTGATGTATGCTGCTTCTAAATATTTTTTTAAGATTTTATTTATTTATTAGAGAGAGTGAACAGGACAGAGAGGGAGAGAGAATCTGAAGCAGACTCCACACTGAGCACAGAGCCCAACGTGGGCTTGATCCCAGTCGCAAATCACGACCTAAGCCAAAACCAAGAGCCAGATGTTTAACTGACTGAGCCACCCAGGCACCCCTGATGTATACTGCTCCTAGACCTAACCCCGAAAATGTCTCTTGAATACTCTTTCTGTTATCTATGTGACTAGGACCAAAGAATTCTGAGACGGTAGTCACACTGATGGAAAGAGGTGGAATTCTTAAGTGACTCCTTTCAAGAGAGTCATTAAACCAGCTTCAGACTGCAATGTAAAATAAACCACTAAGATTTTCTCTAGGTATACAATCTGCTTTGTATTATTCAGAGTAAATACCCTTAGCTTTGAGAGGGAAACTAGGTCCATGGATGATATACTGATACTAGTTGCAACAGGCTCAAGATATGTAGGAGGCCACCTCAAGATCCTGGACTGCTGAGCTGGGGCAGACACTAGAGAAGCAAGGCAACCAAGGTAGATGCTACTAAATTCTAGAAACTAAAGGATTTACAAAGATGCCTTAGGGGTGCCCTGGGAGGAATTCCAACCAGAATTTGACCACACGATGATGGGAGTAGAAATTTCCAAAGACATAAAAGTAAAGAAGAGTTCTTGAAATTTCTTAAGTGTCCTCTATTGAGGATTGTTTGTGGTTTAAACACTACAAATTCATCAGTTTGGGCTTGTGGCAGCTTGTATGCCTTACAATAAGTCTTTTACTGCAGAGTACACCAAATATACTCGTACGGCAAGAGTTGAAATGTGCACACTATAACTCAGATGTACAAAAAATGCTCTTTTAAAATCCAAAGATGATGTCATCTGTCTCAAGTTTCCATTTCTACTCAGTAGATAAAAAAATCTTTTAAATACTTTCAAGGGAGCCTGGTCCTTTCAGATTCAATAGTTTCTTTTGGGTATTAGTAACTCAAATTTGTCATATAAAAACTGACTGAATTTTTAATTTTTTTTTATTTTTCCCTTCCTCGTTCTTCCTGCTTCCCTCCCAAGGGAACATACGGTCTCAGGGAGTTAAGCTACCTTCTCCTACAATCAAGTTTAACTGAATTAGTTACTTAGAATTCTCTGCCCAGGTCTGCTGAAATGTGCTCAGCCTCATCTGGTTCATTTGGTCTCTGTGCTAGCATCAGCTGCTGAAGTCCATTGTCCCTCCACTGCAGCCCCCTCATACAATCTGGTTCTTTTAAGCACTTCTAGGTCAGCCAGCAGGGCACAGGAAACTTCTGGTTGCCTAGACACCATACTCAGACGACTAGCTCAATCCTACTTACCTAGACATTTGCCTCAACCAATTCACTTTATTACCCTGCCTTATCATCCTCAAACCACACTGAGTATGGTGCTTGGAATTTCCCAAGGTATATCCAGAGATGAACAGCAAACTTGCTTTTTCAAGGTTCTCCTGTACCATGTCTCCTCCTCCCAGGGAAACCTCAATTCTTATCCCTCACTCTTCCTTTCTTTCTCTCCAGCCCCATCTCCTAGCAGGGAAAAGGATTTCCATTTTCCATGCCAGTAAGATAAGAATTTCCCTGATGATACATTCTTAGAGGAAGGTGAGCTTTAGTCTCAGAATAACTTGAGTTACAGAAGAAATTAGGTAATGAACAACGAGGACTCACTCTCCCTGTATGAAGTGGTCCCATAGTGAATTCTCCATGGTTCCATAGTGAATTTGGGGAACAATCTGAACACTCGTAGTATCTTATTAAAGAAAATAAATACCAACTTTCCAAGGAAAATAGATACCTCCCACCCTCCACCAGGTAGAGTGAACAATTTGAAAAGTCCCAGGGCTTAGATGCTACTCTGAGCAAACTAATAAGCAAAGATTTAGTAATAGGGGTCAAACGGAGAGCTATCATAGAATAAAGACAAATTAAAGTAGAAATATGGAAGAAACACCTAACAAAATTGTCACAGAATTATTATTTCCTTATACATCATTTCTAAGGATAATAAATCCTTTCTAAGGAAAAAGAAACCCACTATACACCATTTTATAACTTTGAAGGACTTAACATTATATAAATCTGTTCATAGGGTATAGGTTAAGTAACTGTCAACATATCTAGAAGTCCTTGAAAAGTTTAAGTTAAATCTCCCCTTTAAATATATATATATATTTTTAAAGATTTTATTTATTTATTTGAGAGAGAGGATGAGAGGAGAGAGAGAGCACATGAGAGGGGGGAGGGTCAGAGGGAGAAGTCCCGATGCGGGACTCGATCCCGGGACTCCAGGATCATGACCTGAGCCGAAGGCAGTCGCTTAACCAACTGAGCCACCCAGGTGCCCCTCCCCTTTAAATATTTTTATAGATAAATACTTGAATTGGGTGGATATTTCTGACCATTAGAGTCCAACTTCCAGTGGCCAGCAACAGCAAAATGAGGTAAATAGTCCCCTTTAACAAGGTTGTCTTAACCTGTAGTCCTTTTCAACCATTTTGGCCTTATTAGTTTTTCATGGAGACACTTGTCTCAGGGCTTTTGCCCATCCTGCTCCCACTGCCAGAAATGCCCTACACCCTGCAGGTCACAAAATTCATACTCTCCATTCACTCAGGTTTCTTCTCAAATATTAGCCCATCTGAAAAGTATTTCTTGACCACATTCTATAAAATTGAACCTCCCTTCACTTTGTACCTCTGGTCTCCTTTATTTTTCTTCAAAGCACCAATCATTACCTAATAAATATTACATATTAACTTAATGTTAACAAAATAAATAGATCTGCACAGTGTTTTATCTACTAGAACATAAATTCCACAAAGGTAGAAACATGGTCTTTTTTCTTCTGCATTCCTATCAGACAAGATATATTTATTGAATACGTGAACTACACTATATCCTCCTGCATATGCTACATATTACAAACACATATGATTAAAAACTTGGA
The DNA here is from genome assembly GCF_002201575.2 of Neomonachus schauinslandi. Lineage (NCBI taxonomy): Eukaryota > Metazoa > Chordata > Mammalia > Carnivora > Phocidae > Neomonachus > Neomonachus schauinslandi. The sequence continues at coordinate 95,335,585 of NC_058410.1, read as the reverse complement.
AAGCGTAAAATATATGGCAGTAGTTGTAATGTAGTGGTATTATAGGTGGGTTCTCTTTTTTTTAAAACTAAAGTTCCAAATTATTAATGATAATTACATGCATATCATAATACAGAACTAATAGTTTTGCCCCAGGCGTCAGAAGTGTCTTTGTGAGCATCAAATAAGGTAACAAATGTAAAATTGTTGTGAAAATGATAAAAAGATTTTGATTAATGGAGGATATTACATAAATGTGGTATTATACCTTAAAGACATGGTAAAAGGGAAATATAAAGATAATTAACAGCTAATAAATGATATAGAATATAAGCTAATTAAGGGGCTTCTGATTAGTCCACATTATCTTTCTGAACTTAGTGGATTATCTATTTTTTAAATCTATTAGGATATAACCTTCACTAATATCTTCCAGTTTCTTTTGTTTCTCAATATGTCAGATTTTTATATTGCTTCGCAGATTATATATTCTCCAAGCTACTTCCATAAAAGCATGTCTGATATATAAAGGCAAACCAGGAATATATTTTACTAAGTATCATGACCTCTAAGTTTAATTGAATCCTATTGGAGAAAGAGGAAATCCTTTCAGAGAACATATTTAGGAGAAGACAACCTTACTTTTATAACTAATGACAAAATAATGCTACAAATATTCACAATGATATTGACCTATAGTGCGTTGAAAAAAAGAAAAGACTAAAATATCAGGTATGACAATATATTAGAGTGACAGAACACTTTACCTCATATATATATATATATATACCATATATATACCCAGGCTGTAAGCAACCCCTAAAGACTGAATAACTTTTCTAAAATCTTCTACAGCTTCACATCACCGTAACACTTCTTATTTTACATTTAGGTAAATATTTTTCCTTCTCCAGTTTCCCTATCTTTTGAACACACTGGCTTCTTCCCAGAATACTTAACTAACACCTGTAGAATTCATTATAGTATCATTTATGGCCTTGAATTCAAGCCTATAGAGCCCAAAACCTTAAAGTAGACTCTAATTTCTCAGAAATACAGGATTACCCATACAAAAAGGTTGGATGAGCAGCACAATCTTGCAGGCAAATAATATATGTCAATGATCTAAAGAAACAATAGTAACTATTTTACCCCAGCCTTATTTTTATAACAAGTACCTGGTATTCTAGTTAAGGGCTATTGGACCAATCAACAAGGTGTTTAATGGGCTTAGCGAAGTGCCAATTATGTGATAAAATGCACCTGGTGGAAAAGCATGCTCCAGACCTTCCTTCCTCCAAGGCAGACAAACCTTGATCTCATGGATTTGGATATAACATTATTTACTGAATGATTGATTTACCTTTTGCTTATTTTTCTCTTTATGAAGTTAACTCATGCTAATTGTAGAAAATACAAACAACACAAAAAGTATTGAGTATCAATACAATACAAAAAGATGAGTGTCTTCATCTCTAAAATAGGGGTTATCATGGTTCGTTCTTCGTATGGTAGCCCAGAAAAATTCAGTGAGTTAAAACATGTACCGAGTTTTCAGTAAAAGTTCAATAAATGCTAATTGTAATAAATGTTGTCAATATTACTGTGATTAATAGAGTACATACGTAGGACAATTTCTGAACCAAATAGGCACTTAAATGTCCAGTGAATTAAGGTTTGAATAAGATGGGTTAGTCATGAGTCCTTTGGCTCTTTGTCAATAATGACAATTCCCAAGAGTGTCAGGATGGCTGTCAACTTCATCCAGAATTCCAACCATCTAGAGGTCAAGTTTTAGCAACTCAGTTTCTGGTTCTTTACACTCGTGTTCTAGGATGCTTTGAGTGGTTCTCAAAGCATCCAGGAAACTCGGGTGGCACTGAATAGCAAATGAACAAGATTTAGTAAAGGACATACTCCGTCTGTCATTCCTGCTCTGTGACTTCATAGCCATGTGGCTGTAAGTCACTTATATCTGATAAATCTCTTTATTTGTAAAATAATTGAGGTAATATAAGCTATTCAAAGTGCCAAGAATATATAGAGTGGATACTCGTCCTTTTTAAGTGCACCATATAAATTAAAAACTCATCCTTAACCGGGGCGGGGGGGCGGGGAGGAGGGGGCAGAGAGAGACAGAATGGGCCTGTTCAGAATCACACTCTGCTAAGCTCCTCAACCATCAATCAAGGGGAAATATCTAGTTTAGTCCAATCACAAGAACATTTGACTGAGCCAAACCTCTAATGTTAGGAGGGAAATCTGCAGTGCCAAGAAATCAAGGTCCACACTGCCAATGTCAAAACACCCTCAACTCCACCTCAGCCTGGACCTGCCTGAGAACATTTTCATATCAGACTTCTACTGACAGCCTAGGTCACCACCAAATGACCACCTCTCTGACCATCTCTCCTCTTCCCGTACACTGCTATGCTTCCAAAATCCATTTGTCCACTTCTCTTAACACTCAACTATTTCTGTTTGCTGGAGAGCTTCCTTATATTTAAACTGAACTCATCTTCATCATCAGACTTTCCCTGCATTCCTTAAGTAAAACCTGGATCTCCTCAGAGATAATTCCTGCCATAGCCTTCTTGCGTGCTAACTTCTCTCTCACACTCTAGTCCTTTGTCTTTCCACGTTCATGTATGAAGTCTCTGCTCCATTGAAGTTTATAGCTGCTATCCTGATCATTTGACTAGGATATTCCCATATCCACTTGGATTTCTATAGCAATCTCATAGTGTCCACCCCCCCTGCCAAGTGCAAAGTTTATCACATGGTAAATGTTGATGCCTCGAAATCTATTGTCTTTAGTTTATCATCACCTTGCTCCACACCTCTGTCCTGCATGCTACTATGTAATCACAGGTCTCCACAATTAATCTATATGTTCATGGCTCCTAAATCTCTCTATCCCATGTATTTTTGAGCTCCAGACCCTATAGATATTTCCACTTAAACATTCTACAGGCAGCATACATTCAAAGTTTGAGAAATGAATGCAGGTATGCCAACCTGATACCTTTAGTTACTTATTTCGGTGAGAGGCTTTGTCACCACACAGTTGTTGCAATCTAGCCAGTGAAAGTCATTCTCAAGTATCCCTAGTTTCCTCATCTACCAATCTGTGCAGCCACAGAGTTCTAAAAACTACATTCCTCACCCTATCCACTTCATTCAACTCACTGATATTGCCTTAGCTCTGGCTCTAGTTTCTCTTGCAATTATAGTGTCCTTACAACCAACCTCCTTACTCTCAATCTTAGCACCTTCAAATCTATTCTCTACAGTGCTAGGAAGATGCCAAGTCAGTTCCTTCCAGTCTCCTGCCTAAAATCTCTAATGCCTCTTCAAAGTTTTTGAGAAAATTCTAAATTTTTTAACATGGACAAAACAGGACTTTACGAGGTGGCCCCCTCCATTCCTCAGAAGACTCTGACACCTCACTGATCTACTCGCATCTTTCAAATACACCAAACGCCTTCTCACCTCTAAATCTTTCAACATGCTAACATGCATTTCCCTATACCATGTCTTCCTTCATCTTTGTTGCCTAACCCCCTGTGTCTCTTCCACCCAAACCTGGTTAATTCCTATTCATTATTCAGGACCCAGGCTGAATCAGATTTTACCTCCCTAGGAAACTTTTCCCCAAGGCTCTCTCCTCTCATCCAGACCACTGCCCTACTTTGGGTTAGATGCCCCTCATAGCAGTTCATCTAGAACCTAGTGCTGAATTCTCATACAGCAGTGCAAGGTGGTACTGAAATTGTCTATTTACTTATCTATGCCCCCAGTTCTATCCCCTCTTCAACCTAAACTGTCAGTTCATTGAAATCAGGACTTAGATTTACTAATCTCTGTGACCCCAGTGTAATGCCTAAAATTTGGTACATAAATATTTGATGATGAAGGGAAGAACAGAGGAAAAAGTGAAGGACAGAGGGAGGGAGGCTGGCTTTCTGGAGAAACTGGGGTCTATAGATATTCCCCAAAGGTCCACGCAAACATATCAGATCTGCACAGGCTCTGATCAAGATCATCAAGAAAGATCAGGAGCACCATATATATTTAGAACACAAAAAGTCTGCCAGGATGGTTAATTATAGGTACTTTATATGGCAAACAATGCTAGCTATCACTTTCACCAGGCTCACAATATGATAATATATTACTGCAAGTTCCTTATGTGTACTCATCTATTCAATTCTTACAAGTATCCAAGACAGCCATACTATTTTTATACTCAATTTTGCTGAGGAGTAATCTGAGGCAAGGAGCGATGACATAACCTGCTCAAGATGACACTGGCAGGGCAAGGGTTTGAACCCAGGCAACCTGACTCAGAGCCTGCACTCCAATCCACTACGCAGCACAAATTTTAATTACATCTCTTTACATTGACTCACTACCGATTACTGAATTTCACAACTCTTTGCGGAAATTCTTCTTATTTTACATTTGTTTTATAAGATGGGCCAGAGAAAAATAATCAGACAAAAAAATCCCTACAAACTACACACACACACACACACACACACACACCAGGAAACAGTTTGGAATTGAAGTGGCGATGAAATGGTTTTTCATACTTAGAGCAGCAAGGAGTGCCTGAGAAGCATGAATCAAGTATTCAACCAGGAGCTGGGGTTAAGCCTGTAAGTTTCCTACCAGGTAACATACTATCCTGAGTGTATGTTATTATTTAGGGCTACCCAAGAACTGTGCTCAAATGAATGCTTACCCCTTCCCTGCTTACGAGCCAACATATAAGAAATCATTACTCTTAGAAAGCCAATGAGTATAGAGTCTTTCCAAGCAGCTAGTCCAACTTCTAAGATTCTGTTAATTTTTCTTTAATTCAAGTCTCTTTCTGTGCCACTACGAATGATTAAGAGGTGTCATTTCAAAGAAATGGCATTTGACCAATTTTTCCCGTCCCAATATAAGAAGGCTCATCCAATTTTTTCCAGACCCATATTTAAAGGCTAATTAAATGGAAGATGATCCACTTCTAGACCAAATTTGTAAAATCTGTATTGCATTAATAAGTTGCCCTTAAATAGTCTTTCTATAGTTCATGGAAAATACTATATTCCTCAAAGGCTTGTTGCCATGCTACAGTTTTGTAGGCGAAACTACTAAAGATTTCAGTGATTATAAGGCACTTTTTATAACTTCTCAGGCTCGCCTTACACAGCCTAGCAGCTCACTCAGTATATAAACTCTACCAACCTCCTGACCCATTAACGATTTTAGGAGTAAAGTACATGGCGTGTTGCATAGAATAATTTTTGAGAAAACACTGGAAAGCCACAAACAAATCTTTGAAAATAAATACTTCAACATTAGATACACAAACAGATTAACAACAAAACTGATTTTAACTGGAAAATGTCTATCATATGGGAAGTATTAAGTGATTTTGCCAGCCTTCTCTTCAGAAAATATTTTTCTTTTTTCTCAATTACCCTTTGGTTTTCCAAAGATTTGGACTTTTCTCTCACTGCATGCACTCTTGTTAGGATCCTGTGGAGACTTGTAAAAACATTTTCTTGTATCCCAAATGGCCCTCTTCTTTTGTGTTTCATTTTTTAGAGGAGGCGGCACTACTTAACAGCTGATGGTTAGCAGTCCCTCTACCGAGTGGGCTGTTTTTGGTGTTTAACAGAGAATATAATTCTCTAAGGACCCATGCTTCAAAAGAAACACAAGAGCTACCTACATGTATTTTAGTGGCAAACTCACTCCCTGTAAGATAAAGTCTGAAGGGTACTTAGTAATGAACATCCAAGAAATACTTGACTTAGAAAGTGGTACACAAACACATATACACTTTAATCCATGACATTAATGAGGCTTGCCAATAATTTTTGACACATGAAGGGATTAAGAAAGATTTTTACACTGTGATCTAAAACACGGCCAGATCTCAGAAAAACCAATATCCCCAAACAGCTTCTAAGCCCAGGTCCAGGCCTAGGCACCCACAAGTTTACTTTTCTGCCTCTCTTTTTAACATAGCAACAGAATCGGTCTGGTTCCCAGGATTCCTATCCCAGGGCACATCATATGACGCGTCTCATTAGCCTGATTTCTTTCATTGCCCACCTGCTAATCACCTGTAGATGGCAATATTGTTAAGTGCCAGTTAGGAACTGAATGATGTCCCCCAAAATTCATATGTTGAAGTCCTAACCTCTTATACCTCGAAAGCGACGGGATTGGAAGGTAATTAAAATAAAGTAAGATCATATGGGTGAGCCCTAAACCGATAGGACTCATATCTTTATCAGAAGAAGAGATTAGGATACAGACACCAGATAGGCACCATGCAAAGACCATGTGAAGACACAGGGAGGAGACAGCCATCTATAAGCCAGGGAGAGAGGCCTCAGAAGAAACCGACCCTGCCAACACCTTGATCTCAGACCTCTGGCCTCCAGAACTGCGAAAAAAAAGAATTTTCTGTTATATAATCCACCCAGTGGGGATATTTTGTGATGGCAGATATAGGTCTGCTTCACCAAAACCTAGTCCAGGGCACATCACCTGACCAGTCTCATTAACTTATTTTCTTTAATCATCTACCCAGCTAATAACCTATAGAGGGCAATAAAGTGAAGATGGCACTGAGCCCATAGCATATGGGCAACAAAAACTGAATAAGAGAAGTCAGCAAAAGATTTCTGAAAACCAAGAGCTAAGCTGTCTCTTCTATGGTTAAAATTTCACACAAAAGAGGGGAAAATAATTCATCCTAGAGCCAGTGAGAATATTGCCAACAGGAAAACAGGCAACACTTTCATTTTCATCTATGTTTTCTATTTCTTACAGATTATGTGTCCTTCAGTCCTGATACGCATGGAAGGAGCGTACTTATGTGGGAGAACCTCTTATCTTACAGTGCCTTCTAGCAGCCCGTGAGTATACTGCAATCCCATCACTAACAACGAAGACAATTGTTCTGATGATAATTCCGTATTTGAAACGGAAACTTCAACTCTCGAATTACTAAGAAAATATTTTCAGACTTGGAGGGGATTGTAAAAGGTGCTTTAGCACTGTAAAGTCAAATCCTTCTCATTTGCTCATAGGGAAATGCTTAGTTATAACCTACTTCCAAGACCATGAAAAGAAAGGGTGTGAGTCCATTAACACTTAGTGCTTTGGTAAGTCACCGTGAAGACTGGTTCAGTGAACCATGAGAGACCCCTATTGACCTTTTTAGGTATTATGAGAAAGCCATCCCTACTTAAGATCGTGCATTCCCCTGTGCTTGTGAGCATTTGTGTAAATCAGGGGTGCTTGAGATCAGTGGCCAGGTCTCATTTATCTTTGTTTCCCAGCACCTACTGGGAGCGCAGTAACTATTAGCAATCCAGTAATATCCATTTGGTAATACTGAATTGTATTGGCTAGAAGTAAATAGCTTCAAGTAAGAGGTTCCCCACTGAGAGTAGATTAAATGCAAGGGAATTTATGGAAAGGATACTGGAACCTGTCACCATTCTAAAGTAGGACTAGAATTGGATCTCAGATACACCTGGGACCTGGAACTTGAATGCAGTCAGGCTCTTTGTCCATTTTTTGGCTTAGTTCCTCTCTGCACATCTCTTTAATTTCTTCTGTTCTGTCCATTTCTCTAGTTCATACAAAAGTACACAGGGATGCTAGCAGAAACAAAATTCAAAATGTTGCAGTTTTTCACTAGATGTAGCAAGCCTGCTTTAGTTGGTTCCTAGTCCAGATTCTACAGTAGAGTTTGGGCAGGGGAGGCAGCAAGTTTTAGAAAAAAACAATGAGCCGACTTTCCCACTGGAGTCTGGTCTGTAAAAGAATGAATGAATGAACAAATGAACAAAGAGTTGTTCATATTGTCTGGCACCAGAATATTAAAATAGCCTGATAATACAAGAACATATAAAAGGACCAATATCCATATTACCATACTGATTCTCTATGTCAGATGGCTATGAAAAGTTAATATATTCAATTAATTTGGCAAATGATATAACATCAGTGTAGTGGGAAAAGTTGTTAGTAATGGAAAAAGCCAAAAATATTAAATCAACTAAAATCCCTAAAATTCATAAACACCAATATATGGTGAAGCTGAATGAATTTCATAAAAATTCTTCAAGTATGAATATTCTCTTTTCTTTTCAAAAACAAGGCTGACAAATTTATTTAAAATGTGGACTGGTTAGACTACAATATTGGAGTATTTGAAAACAGAGCAAAGCCCTCTTTTTGTTGGATATCTGGTTAAGTTTACTCTAATTTCAGAGGCATTGTCTCTCTTATTCCCCCAAAACAGAATTAGCCAGATTGGGTGTGGTTTAATGATTTTTGCACAAAATTCTTCCCTCTCTCACAAATTTTTGAGGCATCACTAGAGGTTTTCTGAGGAATTAAAACAACATTTCAGCACCATCCTATAGTCTACCTTTTAGCAGTTTTTCTGTAAATATTTGTTGAAGATATGAATCTCCTCTGCTTACTTTCCCAATCCAATGGCAGCAAATTCAGCCCAATTTTCTGGACAATTTCCAAAATGGAAAAAGAAGGAGATGACCATTGAAATGTAAAGAACAGAAAATGAGAGGAAGTATATGATTTCAAAATCAGGGAACTTCATGTTGAAATTCTAAATGGTTATGTGGTAGATGTTTGATCTGCACTTTAGTTCAAATTAGGTGTTCAGGGAAGGGTTGACTTCACAGAACTGAGACCACCTAGGTGGTCTTGAACGATTCTAAAGCAACTGAACAGTTCCCTAGTGTCCCTGTACCTCACCTAGAACTAGCAAGTGTTCAAGCCACAGAACTGTGTTAGCAGGAAATCAATCTGAGAATTGCAAAAAATTAAATAAATATGTGCAGTTCTTTGGGGCACCTGGGTGGCTCAGTTGGATGAGCATCCCACTTCTGCTTTTGGCTAGGGTCGTGATCTCAGGGTGGTGGAATCAAGCCCCACATTGGGCTCCATGCTCAGTGGGGATCGGCTTGAGATTCTCCCTCTCTCCCTCTCCCTCTGCCTCCCACCCCATTGGCAAGTTCACAAGTACGTTCTCTAAAATAAATAAATAAATCTTTAAAAAAATAGCTCAGTTCTTTAAAATCTCCAGTAGCCTGATAATTTCCAAGAATTTCTAGAAAAAAAATATATATACACAAATTTATATATATATACGTATATATATATATATATATATATATACGTATATATATATATTCTACATAGTAATGAAACAACCCCTGGAAAAATCCTAACACCAACGTGCTAACTCTTCGTCATCCTAATGAAAGTAGGTGAGATGTCCTCAAGGTTGACAAGAAAAGTACCATTGCTGGGTCTGCATTCCTCACTTTTCCCTTGTATTTCTAGTATTAAATGTGATAAGGTAAAAATGATCTCCTCCTATTCTCTTGGAGTTCTTGTTCAGAATTTCCATTTCTCCTCATCTTACACACAATGGTCCCTTTAACCAAATAATCTCTTATTTAGCCAAGTAAAATCCTAGATTACAATTTGCATTTTCTTTTGATTTTACTGAGTAATAGGATTGAGATATTATAAATCCTACTAGTTTATCCTGTATAGCTGAAGCATTATTAATAAGGGGCATGGTTTGTTTATGTAGAGATAGATTTCACTCTATTTCCTTTCTCTATTTCATCTGGAAACTGGGAGTTAAATCATCCTTTGGACTAAAATTTACCTGGTTCTACCAACACAATTCAAAGCAGGAATTAGGTTTAAAGATCCTATATAATCAATTTTAGCTCTCATTTTCCAAATCCCATGAACCATCCAAATAAACTTTAGATGATTTGTTTAAATGTTCCCTTTCAGTGTATTTATTTAAAATACACAAGAGCTAATGTGCTATGTTATATTTGATTAATGCCCAATTAAATGTTGTAAATTGTAAACCTGGCATATTTACCCAGGAGTTAATTTTCCCTATAAAGTAGGGTATATAGTCTTTATTTTATTCAACACTTTTCATGGATTTTATATTTGAATATTATCAAATTGCACCTTACTGAGAATGCTACTGAGCTGTTAAATTTCCATCATGCAATTAAAGATGAAGTCACTGTTAACACTCAGCCTAAACTCCGACCTTCAATAGAAATTACTAATTACTCATTTTAATTTTGCATTTTCCCAGTATGTTGCTGATTCATTCTTCTTCAAAGGGGATTTTAAACTATTTTCATTCCATTCACCATATCCATTCAATACCCATAATATTTTACTGATAATTTAATAGGCCAAGTCTTTACTTGCTTTGTTTTCCTATGTAAACAGAAGAATTCAGTGCACATTAATTTATTTGATAATATATTTTAGTACCTTAATAATTTTAGCTTCTGATTTTTCACTTCATTTAGAACTACTCTCAAATAAATTAGGTTAACATTCATGTTATATATTAGGACTCAGGAAAGGTGTTATTTAAGGAAACCAGCACTATCTTTTATCATGATAACAAATAAAAAGGCAAATGATATTCTCAAATGATACAATTAAACCTTTTGAATTTAGGTTTAAATTAAAATTTTCTAGGATGGGGCACCTGGGTGGCTCAGTCGGTTGAGTGTCTGACTCTTGATTGCCACTCAGGTCTTGATCTCAGGGTTGTGAGTTCAAGCCCCATGTTGGGTCCCACGCTGGGTGTGGAGCCTACTTAAAAAAAATAAAATTTAAAAATAGAAGAATAATTTTTCTAGGATGCCTTGGGTTATTTATTATTGGTTTTAGATTTCTTCTAAATATTAAAATTAAAGCTAAACTCACTCGTTTATAAAGCTCACTAATTTATAAAGTCATGCAATTTAATTACTCAATTAGGAACTTTAATACATACAATTTCTTACAAAAGTGTCTAAAATTTTATTAATGTAGATTCCTTAAAAACTCATTTCTTACTGTTAAAACTTTTACGCTTTTAATGAACGTGTTGTGAATTGGCTTATGAGGTAGTTTTTGTCATTTAAATCTAGCCTGTTTTTGTTTTATTAAAACATGTAAGTGGACTGTGGAAAACTAACAATCTTCCCACGGGGGACTATGAGAAAAAGGTCATGGGCAAAGTCTATTTATTTGGATGCAATTGAAAATAGAGGAAAGAAAATGGGACCAATTGTCTTACTCCCTAATATTTTACTTCTAGACACAAGAGAAGAAATTCCCTTATTACCAATACAAATACAAATATTTGTATTGCTTCTCAGATTAGATGTGGCTGACCTACCTCGGACTACATAGGACTTTCCTGGTACACTGAGAATTCACAGGAGTCACAGGACAATCATTATACATTTGATAGTATGAGGACTGGGGACTTGGACTAATTTTATTTATATTTCCAAGCACAGATCTTCCCAGAAGGAAATTGAAAAAAAAGAAATAAAACAACAACTTATATTAAGCAACACTTGGGTGGAAATAATGAGGACAATGATCCTACATATCAGAGTCTGCAGGACCCATTTAAAGCAGTGATCAGAGGAAAATGTATAGCACTAAACACTTTTATTAGTAAAAATGAAATAACAAAAATAGATGAATTTAGAACAGAACAACAAAGCAAGCTAAAAGAAAATACAAAAGGAAATAATTTTCAAAAGCAAAAACTGAGGCACAATATAGAAAATAGTGTATCTGATTTGTAAGTTAAAATCCTGCTTTTTTGAAAAAATTTAAAAAGTAGCCATCATTAGCTGAGTTGATCAACAACAAAAGGATAACTACAAAAAGTGTTGTGAGAAAAATACTGAAACAAGAAAAAAATTAAATCATAGGAGAATAATTTACAGATATCTATGCAAATACATTTAAAAACTTAGATAAAATGAACTAATCTCCTAGGGAAACACAGACTACCAAAGTTGACCCATTAACATTAGAATGCTTTAAAAGACCATCTCCATTAAAGTAGTGAAGTTACTAAGGAACTGTATTAGTTTTTTAGGGCTGCTTTAACAAATTATCACAAACTTGGTTTAAAAAAAAAAAAACAAGAGAAATTTATTCCCACACAGTTCTGAAGGCCACAAATCTGAAATCAAAGTGTCATCAGGGCCACGTTCCCACTGAAGTTTCTAGAAAAGAACTATGTTGCCTTTTGCAGCTTCTGGTGGCTCCTGGCATTCCTTAGCTTATGGTAGTATAACTCCATTCTCTACTTCTGTCTTCACATGGCCTTTTCCTCTATGTCTGTGTGTCTTCTCCTTTTCCATCTCTTGTAAGGACACCCACCATTGGATTTAGAGCTCATTTTAATCTGGGAGGATCTCATCTTGAGATCTTTAATTTTATCTGCAAAGACCCAAAGACTCTTTTTCCAAATAAGGCCACCTTTACAGGTTCTGGGGATTAGGACTAGAACACAGTATTTGGGGGCCACTGCAGCAACTACTCCAAAAAAAAAAAAAAAAGTACAAACCTCCAGTGGTTTCAAGGAGAATTCTACCAAACTTCAAAGATCAGTTAGACCTAATGCTCTATAAATTATTCCAGAAAAAAGGAAGGAAATGTCCAAATTCCTTTCATAAAACAAATATTACACTGATACCTAAACCTGATAAAGACAGTAAAAATATAGAAAATTAAAGATTATCACCAGCGTATACACATGCAAAAACAAATAAAATACTAGCAAACAGAACCCAGCACCCGATTAAGAAGAAAATAATCAAGGACTGGATTTATTTTAAAAATGAAAGTTGGTTCAATATTAGGAAATCCATTAATATCATATACCACATTAATAAGTCTAAGGGGAAAAATCATAGGATTGTTGCCATTGATAGTAAGAAAGGCTTTGATAAAATTGAAATCCATTCATGATAAAAAAAACACTCAAAAATAAGAACTGAGGGATACTTTTTTAACACTGTAAAATATGTATACCTTAGTCTTAAAGCTAGTATCTAATTTAGTGGAAAAACATTGGGACCATTTCTCTAAGAACAGGAACAACACAAGTATGCCCATTATCTCCACAACTATTCTACATTGTACTAGAGGTATCAGCTGAAACAGACAAAATAAAGGCATAAGAATGGGCTGAAAAACAAGTCAAACTATTTCTATTTACAGATGGCAATAATATATCTAGAAAATCTTAGAATCAATCATAAAACTAACTCAAATAATTCAGTAAGTTGGCAGGATATAAAATTGACATAAAAATTAATGGTCTTTAAATATACAAACAATAACCAAGTAGAGATATATGATAGAGAAACTCATCTATAATAGCAGAAGAGAAAATTAAATACTTAAGAATATATTTGAAAAAGAAATGGTTCAACCTATTTGATTTTATGATAAAAAAATTTTTTAAATGCCTAAAAGACACAAAAATAAAATTTGAACAAATGGGAAAACATCACTTGTTCTTATATAGGATAATGCAGCATTATATCCTCTTATATAGGATAATGCATCTTATATAGGATAATGCATCTTATATAGGATAATGCAGCAGTGCTGCCTAAGTTAATTTATAAATGTAATACAATCCCAATAAAAATACTAACAAGTGTTTTTTTTTCAATGGAATTAGAAATGTTGATACTAAAATTCATATTAAAAATGCAAAAATATTCAGGGCAACACTGAAAAACTATGAGGGAGGATTAACCCAACCAGATATTTAAACACAATAGAGAGTATCTATAATTACAACAGGTTGGTACTTGCTCAGGAAGATGCATATACCAGTGAAATAAATAGAAAGCCCAGAAATAGATTCAAATATATATATAACCATGCACACTCGTGCACACACACACACACACACAGAAATTTAGTATATGATAAAGGTAGAATCTTAAAATCATCAGAGGGAAGATAGATACTTTATTAAATTTTGCTAGGACAACTTGGTAGTCATTTGGGAAAAGAGAAAAATCACATGCATATTTTGCACCATACACAAGAATAAACTACAAATAGGTTAGAGATCTAAATGCAAAATTTGAAACCATGCAAGTACTAGAGGAAAGCATGGAAGAATTCTCTTTAACTACAGGGTAGAAAAAGGTTTTTTGATGTTGATTCTAAATCCGGGGACAATAAAAAAAATGGATAAATTTAATTACATAACAATTTAAAAAGAAAACATATGTTTTATTGCAAAGAATACCATAGGTAAAGTCAAAAAGCAACTGAAAATATTTTCAACATATATTACAAGGGTTAAAATTCTCAATATATAAACAACTCTTTAAAATGGAAGGACAAAGATCCAATCAAGCAGAAAAATGAAAAAAAAATATAAACAGACAATTCAAAGAAATAAGTAAGACTAATCCTGAAGGTATGAAAAAAATGTCCAAACTCGTTCATAATTAGGGAAATGTAAATTAAAACAACACTGAGATATTTCAGAATGGCAAAATTTTGAAAGTGTGCAAACACAACCTGTTAGCAAGGCTGAGTAAACAGGCACACTCATACATTGCTGTTGGTAATACATTTCTGTACTACTTTGCAATTTTTTTGTAAGTCTAAAAATATTTTAAATCAAATTTGAAAACAAGACAACAACAACAAAGCCTCTAAGAACTACAAGGTGATCTAAGCTCACATATAAGATGGAAATAATTACTTGTGTTGTAAAGCTCAAAAAGGTAATGTATGTGAAACTACAATGAAAAATCATGAAATGTTACATAAATTTGAAGTCTTTTTGCAGAAAATCTGAGGCAGGAACTTAAAGCAGAGATAGATTTCTGTCAGTTGTATTTCAGGTCTACAAATTCAGCTTTGGGAAGGACAGGAAATCTTTAACACCTCCCACTCTGGAGCTACTTATTGTCTTTCAGAAACCAGTCCAACCTTCTGTGTACTCCTCTGAGACGGTGGGGATGAAATTCTCCAAACTACAGTTCCCAGGCTTCCTTGCCAGTTGGCTTCCTGTTAAGATCTTTCAATGGAGGAAAATTGCAGTGGAAGAAAAATGGAGGTTATCCTTCAGTGGAGGAGAATTGTAAGCAAAAGGAAGAAAGAAAAGACTGCCTTCCTGTTCTCCACCTCCTCTCGGCACTGCCCCTGTAGCTGCAGACTGTTGAACCATCCTCCCTCCCTTCAACACTCCTAGCCCCAGCTTCTCCAAGCACCCTCAAGGCACCAACAATAGCCAGCAGTATTACATTGGTAGTTGGAGAGCCAAGCCATGTGCTTACCAACTGGGCCATGGTCTGGGACAATTCAACACCCACCTGTCATTTCTATGTCAGCAATCCGAGTGCCCCCTAGGCCACACCACCTTCAGAGGTCTGACGCTCACCAGACCATATCCCCTGTTCAGAATCTCAGTACAAATTGTAGTTTCCCTCCAGTTCTAAAGCATCAGCCCCACTGAGTCCTTCCATCAAACTCCTAGGTACCATAACCCTAGTTTTTCCTGGTATTGCTCTAACATCTTGCAATCATGCGACTTAGATACCTTGGTATCACTTTTTACTCAATGAGCAGTCCTACACCTGTGTAACCAATTCCCTAATCCACTCAGTTTGAAGTACCCAGTGAGGTTTCTATTTTCCACCCTTGATAGACAGGAATTTCTGGGTGTCTGTAGAGGGAGTAGATTTTGTTCACAGTACATTTATTCATTAATTTAATACTTATTAAGCAAATACTTGGTCACTCACTAATGAATGCATGAAGATAAAAAATGATGTAGTTCCTGCCTTTGGGTGTTTAAATAAATGGATGAGGTAGATATTTGAACTAGCGATCACCAGGTAAATATAAGCTGTATAACACAGGAACACTCAAAGTGCTATGAGAGCCTGTGAAGAGGCACAAGAGTACATGCAAGGGCTTTCTAGAAGGGTGAGAGGGCATCCTGTCAGAGGAGAGAATATCTGTGAGGACATAACAGCTTCAAAGAAGGTTGAATAAATCCTGTGACCAGAGGAGAGGCACACAAAGTGAAGCCAAACAGGGAGACTATTACTTATCATGAAAGGTCTGGAATGACACAATTAATTTCAAACTCACCCAAAAGCAATGGAGAACCACTAAGAGATTTTCTTAGAGAGATTTCCTTTTTAATGATACGCAGTATGTTTAAAAAAAAAAATACATCCCTTAGCCCCTAGACCATCTTCCAAAACTGTTTCTTACATATCCTTCTGGGAAGAAGTTGACTAATGTATAAATCCACGGTGAACACTACATGGAGATCTTATTACATATCAGATGTTATTCAAAGTAAGTGATATTTATTAACCAATTTAATCCTCAGGACAGGGCTATTAGGTGCGCTACTCTTGTCCTTTCCATTTTACAAAGAGGTAAGTGAGGCTCAGAAAAACTCACTAACTTGCTCAGGGTCATAGAACTAGTAAGTGCAAAGTTAGGCTTTGAACCCAGCAACTATGTCTCCATGACATACACTGTTTGCCACTACGCTCCGGTGCTTCACACACGTACATGCGTTTGTATGATAGATACGTGGAAAAAACATGAAGTAACTATTCTACCACAAATGACACATCCTTTACATTTGACTCTGCACCTTGTTCTTTCAAGCAGTAATTTAACTTGAAGATGGTTCCTTATCAACACATTTTGATCCACTTTCTTCTCACTACACAGTATTCTATTATGTAAACATTCCAAACTAAAACATTTCTATATTGATTAATATTGAGGTTCCTGACAGGCTTGGGTCTTAGAAATAATGCTGCAACAAAATTAATAGCAGAGGAATTGTTCAAAGGAAATATTTATTTTTAATATTAAAAATATTGTATGATGGCCTGTCACAACGAATGTTTGGTGGCCCTCTAATCAGTGTAGGAGAATGCTTAGTACCCCACATGGCTGCCAATGGGAGTTTTCATCAAATTTTGTTTTTAATTTTTTTGCCTGATAGGTAAAAAGTGATTCCTACAATATTTTACTTTTTTAAGATTTATTTATTTATTTTAGAGAGAGAGTAAGGGGAGGTGCAGAGGGAGAGCATCTCAAGCAGACTCCTGCTGAGCACGGAGCCCAGTGGGTACTCAATCTCACAACCCTCTGAGATCATGCCCTGAGCTAAAAATCAGGAGTCAGATGCTTATCCAGTTGAGCCACCCAGGCGCTCCAGGCTACAGTATTTTAAAAATAGCCCGACGCCATGAAATTTGTGGTTTGCGAAGATCATGCTGAGGCCGTATGGTGGTTAGCTTGATCACACCAGGACTCAAGGCAGAGAAGACAGGTAGGAAACAGTTAACAGCAGACTGTGTAAAAAATGAGGGTGGCTTAACCAGAGTAGGGCCTTCAATGTATTAGGAGGAAAAACTCAGGGGGGTGCCAATCACAAAGGCCAGCTGTTGACCTTTGTTCATGATATTTAATATTATGTTAAAGGTGGGCGAGAGAGACAAAGGATTCAAGAATATTTCCTAGGTTTATGAGTTAAGAAGCCAGGAGAATTATAATGAAAACTGTCCTAGGAAACACAGAAGAAGGCACAGGTCTAGGGACATGCCAGAGGAAACAAGGATGATAAAAAGTTCCCTACAAATCTAAGATTCTATTATTTATTTATAGAAACTACCTTCATCCATGGCAGGGGATATTTCAGAATATTCATATGTATTTAATGTCACTGAAGAATGAGTCACTGAATTTTGCATCGACATGGAGGCCCTTAAATCCAATTACCCAGCACATTTATGAAACCAGCTGCACCATGCCAGAGTATTCTGCTAGTATTCTGCCATCTAGTGAATAACAATTATTTGTGCAACTTGGCCTATAAATTGGTTCTTCAGAACAAAGAAACACAAATCTTTTGCCTTCTCATCATGTATGTTTTCAGTTTCCAACTCATAGAAAAATAACCTGAAAATGCCTCACATTTTTGGCAAAATCCAATCTCATAATTATGAAATTTTTAAACTTAGAGGAAAGAATAAACGCATAGACCCTACCAGCTGAATCCAAAAATTTGACCTTGGGCTCATCCTGAAAATTGATGTAACCAAAGTCACAGGGAAAGTTCTTGAGAGTTTCCTTTAAGCCAGGCCATCCCCTTCCAGCATTAAAAACCACAACAACAAAAACATAAACACACACCAAAAAAAATCTACTCATTTCTTCTTTGTAATAAAATATCTCTAAGTAAATAGACTTTGCTTAATATTTTATCATCTGAAAAATTATCTTACATGACACATTAGAGATTGTATTCGAATGTTGTGAAAGTAGATCATGAAAAATGTGTTTTCTCTATATTTCTGTGAACCCTTCATTGATTTCTTCTGAGTTGATTACTTGTTTCGTGCAACTGATGGACTAGTGTACTTCTGTGTTGCTAATGCCTGGTATTACTTCTCATACTTTATAAATATAGAGATTTTAATTATTAGTTTGCAAGCCTGTCTCCCCAAAGGACCTATGAATTTCCTGATTGAAGACATACAATGTCATATTCAGTTTTATATTTCCTATAATTTATGATGTACAGTACCTGTTTTCAATAAATGTTAATGAATAAATGATTTAAAGTGATTGAATTAATGGCAAATATTTGCAATTTCATTAACTCTAATTCAAATTAAATTAACATATAACTTAAAATAAGCAATCACTGCACTCATCTTTCCTTATTAAGCCTGGAAGAGACAAGACTGAACATATTGCCAGAGCACCCACAGGGCCCTAAAATATAGATGTACGTGCATTAAAATTATTGGAGATAGGTAGACAAAAATCCTCCTTTGAAATTTGTACTTATAGGTAATGACAATATTCCCAGCCTCGTCAACTTCTTTCCCTTGGCAGATCTCTGCATTCCATCTGTTGAATGTGAATGCTGAAATGATCTCAAAGTGAGCATGCCTTATGGATATCTTTATCCTGTATGATTATATGCCAACAGAATGCATAAATTCAAGCTACTTCAGATGGTCAAGTGAAATTGGTCCCAAGAGAGTATTTCATTGCCTTAAGGATAATGATTATGAACAAAATCTCAAAATCATAAAATTTACCCTAAGAGTTCAATTGATTAGTACTATACAATAGTTGCAAGGCCTCTTAATCTATGTACATGTCTAATCTCTTCAATTTTACTGTATCCAAGCTCATTCTAAGGACGTCAAAAACCCAATCGATTTTGTGGGTTTTTTAAAGTATTCTTACCAAATTATTTTCCTTTGTGCAGCTGTTTTTATTTTTGTTTTAGTACCTCTGCTTTTTCTTAAGATTTTATTTATTTATTGAGAGAGAGAGAAAGCAAGAGCACCCAAGCATGTGAGTAGGGGGAGGGGCAGAGGGAGAGGAGAGAGAAAATCTGCACTGAGCTCAGAGTCTGACACAGGGCTCCATCCCATGACCTGAGCCGAAAATTAAGAGGCAGACCCTTAACCGACTAAGCCACCCAGGCGCCCCAGCATCTCTGCTTTTAAAAAACAATCCTGAGTACTTTTTTGGATCGTTAATCATATTTGTATGTTTCACAGAGCATTATCCCCATCTGTCTTGTGATAATGAAAATGCAGGAAGAGAAAAAAAAGCATTATTTCTCTAAAGAAATCTAATTTTACAATTTATGTCTGACCTCTATGATATACATTTTCTATACCTACTGTCTCTTAAGACAGCTGTGTATCTCAGAAAATTTAGATAGAAGTAATCTTCCTGTTCAGATAGAATCGACTAGGGAACTCAGGAGCAGGAATTAAGCATACTCTACTTTCCCCTTCCAGGGCCTTCTTTCTTTCTCTCTTTCATAATGGCTTTTCCTCAAGAAACACATTTTCTCCTCCATCAAGCTGTGAGTTTATAGGGGCACGCTCTGTCCCCAAAGCTGGAGTGGGTGGGGAATGGAGCTGTGGTCATCCAATTTTGGCTATGGATAGTAATTTAAATCTAGAATGAAATTAGAAAAATCCATTTAGCCTCAGATCCCAACCATAGTTCCTATTAAACCTTATCTGTAACAAGCTGATATACTGATAATACTGATAGGCATTTGCCAATGCTTGTGTCTTAGTTCTCAATAAATTCTGAAATTTGGAGGTAAGGAAAATAGTGTTACTTAATATTAGCCCCCTCAGATGCCATCATATATTATTAATAATTTCTTTTTTCTAACTATTGACACTGACATGGCTTTATTTTCATAATTATCATGAGGTACATATTGTAAAAATACAGTGCTTCTGTTAATGATCTTCAATGGAGAAAGTTTAAAAAGTTGCAAACAGAACCAATCAGCATATAATAGAAAAATAAGAAGACTCAGTCTTCAAAAGAATAGTTTAAATAATTATATTAAAATAGTTAAAAATAAATTAAGAATATTTGTATTTAATACTTAGGTAAAGATAGTTATAATAATGTGAGAGTGAAGACATGAGAGGAAAGAAAGAAAGAGAGAGAGAGAGAGAGGGAGGAAAAGGAAGGAAGAGAAAGGAAGAAAGGAAAGGAAGGAAAGGAAAGGAAGGAAGAAAAAGGAAGGAAGGAAATGAAGAGGAAAGAAGGAAATGAAGAGGAAAGAAGGAAAT